>NC_051221.1:8475112-8600112 GCF_015220715.1 Pygocentrus nattereri
AGAGACACTTACTATAAAGTTGGACCGTTTTTCCGCCGACCTTTAACACATACACTCACAAAAACACATACGGTCATGATTAAGCCTCAAGTGGCTGGCGCTGATTACCTTCATGGACTTGTAGAGACGCCTGGCGAAGAACATGGCGCGACTTCTGATACACTGCACTGAAGGAAACATAAACAGTTCATATCAGCCCAGCTCTTATCAGCCCTCGAAACCAGATCCCTGATGCTCTGCATCTACGAAAACATGACTAACACTTGCCGTATTCACTATATGCCAAATGTATGTGGACATCTGACCCTCACACTTATGTGAGCTTGTTGGACATTACAAAACCATGGGCATTAATATGCAGTAAGGGATACAACCGAGGAAATGTAACGTTTTACGCTCTTCAGCACTCAGCAGACCTGCTCTGTGAGTTTGTGTGGTCTACTACTGAGCTGTTGTTGCTCCTAGATGCTTCCATTTCACCTTAATAGCACTTACAGTTGTCTGAGGCAGATCTAGCAGGACACAAACTGACTTATGGCAGAGGTGGCATCCTAAGACGGCGCAGTATGACCCATTATACTGCCAGCGAGACTGCAAAGCTATGTGCTTGATTTTGCACATCTGTTGGCAATGGGTGTGGCTGAAACACCTGAATTCAATAATTAGAGGGGGGTGTCCACATACTTTTGGCCACATAGTCTGTGTTTTACCTCGTACATTTAAACCACCACAGCTGCAATTTTAAATATATATATTTTCTAAACTAGCTTTAATTTATTTAATTTATATTTTCTACACTAGCTTTTTTTTTATCCGAATCTGACTCTTAATAATTTCACTATCCTAATTTAATTTCTAAGTTGATTTTTAATTTACTGATTTCAAATTAGTTTTAAACATGTTTTCTTTTTGTTTTTTACATTGGTTTTTCTGTTTGTGCTGACTTAAATTTTTTTAGACAGCTCTAACTCTGAATGTTCTCATTTGTAAAGCACTTTGAATGACAGCAGTGTTTGAAAGGTGCTATATACATAAACTTACCCTGCCTTGCCTTGAGAGTTTGGTGCAACTGTATTAATAGATAAACTTGGATTGTATTCAATAAAGTGTTGGTGCATGCGTGTACGTGTGGAACAGAGACCTACCAACAGCGAGCATCAGCCTCTCAAAGTCCCCCGACAGCTCACTCTTAATGCTGTCCTCGATTGACTTCTCTGTAATCTTCTGATACTCGTCGAAAACTGCACAACACCAGAGACAGACCGAGGATTCAGTGCTCTGCTCCTTGGCTCCTTAAACTCTAATGGTCTCTATGTGTGGGCCACATTTCAAGCAGGGGTGGAGAATGTTCAACACTTCTGAATTGAGTCACAGTAAAATCACACGTGGTAAAACATTACTACAAGTGAAAGTACACCGAGTCACTGCAGGTGGCTGTTTGTTGTTTGGTTGTATAATAATCTGATGAACAGGTTCTATTAAGGAAACTCTTGCGTGCTAAAAGCATGTCGCTGTTGTCAGAAGAAAACCTTGTATCTCCAAAACGGTAACTTTACAGGAGAAGCAAAAAACATACACTATATTTCCAAAAGTATTCGGCCATCTGCCTTCACACACACACACACACTTGTTTTCCAAGCCATTCTGGTTCGTTTCTTTTGGTCCATTCATCATGAAATTTACACACAATGTAAAGGACAAGAGGCATTTTCAATGTCAAAAACTGAAAAATGCCAAAAATGGAGACACAACGTTTTCTTCCAACAGCGATATTCAAAATCACACAAAAAAAGAGAAACTATAGGGTTTAATAAGGGTTTAATCAATAGCTGGAGCCTTCTTTAGCCACACCCCTGCACTGTAGAGCATCTCTGCATCTCTGGCCCTCACGGCCACATGGTGAGCAGTTAGATCCCACTGTTTTGAAATGAATGTGTCCCAAAGTCTGAAAATCAGTGTGGAACATTGAGAATCATGTTCATCAATCATCAATCTACTGAAATCAATCTACGATTTCCGTAATTCTGTCATGTTTGTGTTTTAATGATTTTGTAAATAAAATGATGTTTGTATGTGTGCAACTGTTCAAAGCTGTGTTAGTTAGACATTTACTGGCTAGAGGTTTTGAGTTCTGCTTAAAATGAGCTAAAACCTTTACTACAGAAACAGTCATTACTGAATTATTGTAGCTTTGGTTGTGTTATGGTTGTTTTGCTAGTGACAAAATTAAATGTTCAGTCATTTGCTTTAATAAACGAAGCATAATTAAGGTGTAGACTCACTCAAAGCAAAAGCATCTGACTTTCCAGTTCATTAGAGTAGTCCATATTGGGACCGTGAAGCCTGTATTAGAGTGTGTGTGGAGTGGTGTACGTGTGTAATCACGAGTGTAATTGTGAGTCTGGGGTTCTCGTACCCAGCTGCAGGTGGGTCACGCTCCGGTTGCCCAAGAGCATGATGAAGATCGCCTCATCCGTCCCCCACTGTTCTTCACCTGCAGCATACAGAGCCTGTGCGCACACACACACACACACACACACACACACACACACACCATAAAAACACACTTTGAAAAACTATACAAAGATTTTATTAAACTAATAAAACTAATAAATAGTTTATAAACTATTTACAAGGTAAAAAAACAAACAACTGGTACAAAGAAATGAAAACTAAATGAATCAGCTATTTGATACTATACAGTACAAAAGAGTAATATGTTGCTGATAATGACGATGATGTATAAGTGAAAAAACTGGTGAAAAATCTAATATACAGTTTCGCCCCCTGCCCAGAATGTAGTTGATTAGCCAAGACGTGTTTTGTGTCCAAACTTTGATTCTTTATTCTGCACCAGATCCGCCATGCTAATGTAGCTAACACATCATTTATATCTCATGGTTACATGGCAGTAATTAGCACTGCGCCAATTCCACTAACTCAACCACTCCACTACGTACCTGAGCATCCTCCTCCACCAGATCTGCATGCACCACACCATCCTCCTCTCTGGTCCCCTGAGGAACGAACATACAGTCACTGAATGAACAGGCATGCACACAATTACGACCACTCATCAGTGCCGACACCTACAGTGTCTACACAATTCATTATACTCTACAGGACATACCTCAGAATGCAGTATATATCATAGGACGGCCTCCAGAATTCAGTATATATTATAGGACAAACTCCAGAATTCAGTATATATTACAGCACAACCTCCAGAATTCAGTATATATCACAGGACGGCCTCCAGAATTCAGCATATATTATAGGTCAAACTCCAGAATTCAGTATATATTACAGCACAACCTCCAGAATTCAGTATATATTACAGGAAAACCTCCAGAATTCAGTATATATTACAGGACAAACTCCAGAATTCAGTATATATTACAGCACAACCTCCAGAATTCAGTATATATCACAGGACGGCCTCCAGAATTCAGCATATATTATAGGTCAAACTCCAGAATTCAGTATATATTACAGCACAACATCCAGAATTCAGTATATATTACAGGACAACCTCCAGAATTCAGTATATACTACAGGACAACCTGCATAACTCAGTATATATTACAGGACAACCTCCAGAACTCAGTATATATTACAGGACAACCTCCAGAATTCAGTATATATTACAGGACAACCTCCAGAATTCAGTATATATTACAGGACAACCTGCAGAACTCAGTATATATTACAGGACAACCTCCAGAATTCAGTATATATTACAGGACAACCTCCAGAATTCAGTATATATTACAGGACAACCTGCAGAACTCAGTATATATTACAGGACAACCTGCAGAACTCAGTATATATTACAGCACAGCCTCCAGAATTCAGTATATATTACAGCACAGCCTCCAGAATTCAGTATATATTACAGGACAACCTCCAGAATTCAGTATATATTACAGGACAACCTCCAGAACTCAGTATATATTACAGGACAACCTCCAGAATTCAGTACACATTACAGGACAACCTCCAGATTTCAGTACATATTACAGGACAAACTCCAGAATTCAGTATATATTACAGCACAGCCTCCAGAATTCAGTATATATTACAGCACAGCCTCCAGAATTCAGTATATATTACAGGACAACCTCCAGAATTCAGTATATATTACAGGACAACCTCCAGAACTCAGTATATATTACAGGACAACCTCCAGAATTCAGTACACATTACAGGACAACCTCCAGATTTCAGTACATATTACAGCACAACCTCCAGATTTCAGTACATATTACAGGACACCCTCCAGAATTCAGTATATATTACAGGACAACCTCCAGAATTCAGTATATATTACAGCACATCCTCCAGATTTCAGTACATATTACAGGACACCCTCCAGAATTCAGTATATATTACAGCACAACCTCCAGATTTCAGTACATATTACAGGACACCCTCCAGAATTCAGTATATATTACAGGACAACCTCCAGAATTCAGTATATATTACAGCACATCCTCCAGAATTCAGTATATATTACAGGACAACCTCCAGAATTCAGTATATATTACAGCACATCCTCCAGAATTCAGTATATATTACAGCACAACCTCCAGAATTCAGTACACATTACAGGACAACCTCCAGATTTCAGTACATATTACAGGACAATCTCCAGAATCCAGTACATATTACAGGACAACCTCCAGATTTCAGTACATATTACAGGACAATCTCCAGAATTCAGTATATATTACAGGACATCCTCCAAATTCAACAAATTCCAGTGTTTCATAGAATATAAGATAATCTGAAAACTAAACAAAATACTGAATTCATCATAGAGCATACTAAGCACCATCATCATCATATCTGTTATGTACAGGACAGATTGCTGCCTCTGAAGACAAAAAAGAGTAAAAAAAAACCAAAACAAGAAAAAGCAAACAGTGAAGATGATACAAGCATGAATGGGATAATTACAGATTTCAATTTCAACTTCATTTTCCAATTTCCTGTCTTCATCTGCTTTTAAGACAACAAAATCAACTTAAATGGCTATAGTAATGAGTAAAACTGACTTCAGAAACGTGGAATAAGAAACAGGATGAATAGGATTCACTAAATTATTACAGCAAAGAAATCAAATGACATATTACGGCAGCAGATCACAACAGTGACTGAGTAAAGTAGAGAAAGTAAACTCTAAACATCTAAAGAAATAGCTTCAGAAGTACTAAAACCACAACAAATATTATTGGCATATAGTTGACAATTCAGATACCAACCTGGAGCAAAACAATCAGCATCTTCTTAAAGTGTCCTGAGGTGTCTCCTATAACGTCCTGCTCGACATCTCTACCGTAAGCTACGAAGGAAAATGATAATAAACTGTGAGGCATCATATCTGACCCAAATACCTGATTTCTGTTTCTTGTTTGATTACAACTTTTATTTTTGCCTGATCTCACCATCTTTGTAAGCCTCCACTAGGCTGTGGATTTGTTCGTTAGTCCTTGAGGCGAGTATTTCAATCAGGCACTTCTCATCTGTCCCAGCTCCCTGCAGAAAAGATTAAGACAATAAATGTCATGTCAGTACAAACCATACATTTTGATTCTCTGTTGTGATCCATACAGTATGAAGGTAAGGACATTACAGTATCACCTGGGGAACCTCAGTGTAATCTACAACAGTCCAGTGTGGCATATGCAGCTGAATGAAAGCGTTCTAGCTTGTTAGAAGGCATCGTCACCAGCGATGCACGAGCTGCCTTGCAAATCATGCAATGCTATACACCTCAGTCCTTCACAGATTAAAGAGGCTTTGTGTTTTAGTTCTGCAGTTCAGCCCATTTGGTTTGAAATGAATCAATGACAACCGATGTAAAATTGCAGAGAGTAGCAGTCAGCTTTAATCTGAGTGTGTCTGGGTGAACCAGACCAGTGTGAGACCCTCAGGGTTTTCAAGGCCTTCAAAGAAAGCTTAGTGATTTTGGTGAATGAATAAAAATAAATGTTTGTTATTTTCACTTGATTTAAATCTGACAGTATCGTCATCAATCTGTTTTATTATTACAGTAAAATGCATTTTTTCTCTCTAGTATAGAGGTAGATACAGCCAAGCAAGCTCTCCCATTGGTCAGGACTTCAGGAGCTTAAGAGAAGACCTAAACTTCTGACAGAACTGAGAGTGAAATCATTCACATTTTACAATCAGTGGAACCAGTTTCATGAAAAACAAAACCATGACTCTGGGCCTTCTGGAAGTTCTAGATACATCACTGACTGTGAATACAAGTCATAGGCTAACCAAGTTTCCACCAGTTGTTAGAAATGGAAAACAGCAGCAGCTCAATGCCAGAGCTCTTTACTGAAATAGTCACTGTAAGACTGCAAGGAAAAACAGGGTACATAAAGGATACAAGATAAACTATATGACAATGTGTGATGCAAGTTTCAAATAAAACATATGGAATCTCCTTTTCAAATGTCTGTTAAACCTAAGGTCAAACAATGCTCATAAGCTCTAGAAATAAAGGTTCTGTGCAGGTACATTTTTTCATCAAGGGACAAACAGTGCAAATGTTCCCTCAAAGCTCCAGCAGTGGTTTTAAGGTCTGATTGTGAACCTTAAATCAGTTTTTATAGGTGAAAAGTTTGTATTTGTACCTTTTCATAATCTCATGTTTTAAAACAGAACAGTAGAATAAAAGCCTGGAGGCGAGGCGGGGTGTGGACTGGATTATGGTTCAGTTATGTTCCCTGACTAAAGGTACTGAGATGTACCCTTGAGGGTTCCACCGCAGTGAGAAGGGGGATACTGCCCCAGTCACACTGCAGTACCTTTATTTCTGAGAGCGTAGTCACAGTTCATCACTGCACTGTCTCCCATTTCAGGGAACCATAAGTAGCTGGACTATTCCCTACTCAGTTGTCCTTGGCCAGCTGCATGCTGCATCGTTAGTTTGTGAAAAGGGGCTAACCAAAGAGCTAGAGATGATTCCAGATGTGGCATCTGGACTCTAGTACTGTTGCCTTTCAACATGAGGACCATAGAAGTGTCTGTAGAAATACAGCAGACCATCATGATGAAAAACAGACCAATCAGAGATACAGTCAAAAAAATGAATGGAGTTTGTGATGGTGCAGACCTGTAGTAAATCTGATTAATGTCTGACAAGAAAGTTGTTTGCGCTCAGAGAGAAAATAGAGTTTTTAAAACACATTTGTATATTTTTGAACAGCCCAAAAACATTGCCATGCAGTTTGTTACTTACATTTTCAGAAAGTTAGTTACTTAAATTGTCAGAAACGTAGTTACTTAAATTTTCAGAAAGGTAGTTACTTAAATTTTCAGAAACGTAGTTACTTAAATTTTCAGAAAGTTAATTACTTAAATTTTCAGAAAGTTAGTTACTTACATTTTCAGAAACGTAGTTACTTAAATTTTCAGAAACGTAGTTACTTACATTTTCAGAAACGTAGTTACTTAAATTTTCAGAAACGTAGTTACTTAAATTTTCAGAAACGTAGTTACTTACATTTTCAGAAACGTAGTTACTTAAATTTTCAGAAACGTAGTTACTTAAATTTTCAGAAACGTAGTTACTTATGGACTGGACTGTCTCGACCCTGATTTTGGATTTGTCCTTAATCAATCTCGTTTATCTCAGCACATGCGTCCGCCTCCTCGCTCCCCGTCACAGTTACTTAAAGTTTCAGAAAGGTAGTTACTTAAATTTCCATTATTTTCTGAAAATAATTACTCATAATGTAGACATAATCATAATAATAAAGTAACATAAAATGAATCTTGCTGAATTACAATATATATTTTTCTGGTCATTATTCTGACCCACTATGTCAAAATACTGAGAAAAGAAGTTATTTTTTTGAGCTAATGAATCAGTTTGTACCGGAAACAGACGAATAAAGAGTGTATTTTTCTCCTACTTGGCACAAACATGCACATAATTACACTGCTCTTCTCATATGTTAGCAGTTAGGATGTGTCTGTGATCATTTGCCTAGATGTTCTTAATACATAACACGATTGGCCGCCCCTACCAGCACAAATTGTCAGTAGAGTGTCGGTAATTAGTGCCTGCCCCCAGTGTGTCAAAAGTGCTAAACTACTGAGAACTACTGTCAAAAAGAACCATAAAGAAAGGAAAAACAGCAGGAGCCCAGAGGGTTGCACCAGAGGCCACACCACTGGTACAACTCAAGAAAAAAATGATGAAACATCCAATCAAATGCTTCAAATCTCAGTTCACAGTGCTTTGTGTTGCAGCAGGGCAATGACCTAAAGTACACTATAAAAGCAACTAACATGATCATCAGGAACAAAAGAAGAACTCAGATAGAGAGAAAAGAGAAATGAAGTTTTATCCTCAGGGGGAAACTACAGAGAAGAAACCATGGAAATGATTAAGGATTATTACACTGAGAAAAAAAAACTCTCGTTATGATTTGTGAAGCGCTAAGAGAAGTGGTTAGGTGGTACTGATTCTATCTGCCATTCAAAATGATCAGGTTAATCGCACTAAATCCTGCTGAGCAGTGATTCACTGAAGACCAGACTGAACGTAATTAACAAGCAGGAACTGAAAATGGTTGCAATGCAGGCCTGGAGCAACACCAGGAAAGACAGCCAGGCTGTAACTTAGGCTTTTATCACTAGAGACACAAAGCAGCAACTAGCAATTCTAATTAAGGGCATGTCATTTGTCCAATTACTACTGGCCCCTGAAATGTGTGTGTGTGTGTGTGTGTGTGTGTGTTGGGGGGGGTAACTTAGGCTTTTATCACTAGAGACACAAAGCAGCAACTAGCAATTCTAATTAAGGGCATGTCATTTGTCCAATTACTACTGGCCCCTGAAATGTGTGTGTGTGGCGGGGGTGGGGGGGGGGTATGGGACTTGTATAAAACTGTGGTGACTCTGAAATAGTTCACCCAAATTGATGTATGCAGCCTCAAACTAATGCTGAGACTCTGCACTTTCAACATTTTAGTCTTTGTTTCATTCCAAAGCCCAAAATACAAAACTGCCACTGTCCAGTTACTAATGGAGTGCACTGTATGTCACTTTCAGACATTACTTGCATGGTCCATAGCCACTGGTCTATAATCATCTATAACATTTTCCACTGAGAGTTTCCACTGGAGTCCATACAGTTTCAGTAAAAAAATGTAGGTCTTTTCTAATTCTGCACCAAATCACCTCAAACAGCTTTTACCTGTGATTCTTCAAAGAAACAGTGAATATATGAAAAGGTTGACGCTCCCTAAAGAGGCTAGAGAGAGCCTGGCCTCATATCTTCACCACCTGATGAAGCAAAGTCACTTACCGCGCTCTAATGCCAGCATTAACGGAGCAGATACACAGAGAAAGCAGTCAGTGAGAGAACACACTCAGATAATCAGTGAGATAAAAATGAATACAGTCGCAATTAAAGAAACCCAGAGATTCCTTTGACTCAAAAACTGAAAAGTCGTACCCCTGGTCGAATGTCAAATGTTTGGTGGAATTATCTAAGTGAAAAGATGTAAACACACCCTGTACAGAGAACACACTTAAATTTTACTACACAATTTCTATTTATTTGCTCGGAAATAATACAATTTAAAATGTGCCATAACTTTTGCACAGGCCACGTTTTACGTTTAATGGTCAATTTTGTAAATAAACAGTAGCTGTGTATTAAAACATGCAGAAACGTGTTCTCTTTAGAGGATGTGTTAAGTTTGATTCACTAAGAAAATGACCGATTTGTCCAGGGTGCGCAAACCTTTTATATTACGCAAACGGTTTTATATTATTTGCATTGATGGTGGTAAAGTCTGTATACGCTGACTCTACTATATTTGACTGAACGGAAATGTGTAGTGTAATTAAATTCATGCTACAGTTTCAAATTAAATTAAAATAAATTCACACTACAGTCACAAAAGTATGGAGGTCCATAGAGGCCATGAGGTAGCTACAATTCTCCAAAATTTGAGATGTGTTCGTTATTTTGTGATCTCAAGATAACAAAGTTGTTATTTTGAGATAACAAATCATTTATCTTGTCATCTAGAAATAACAAGTTACTTATCTTAAAATAACAACATTATTACCCTGAAATAATCAGTTGCTTATCTTGTTTTCTAAAGACAACAAAATTGTTATCTTGAAATAAAGAGTTACTTATCTTGTTATCTCAAGATAACAAAATTGTTATCTTGAAATAACAAGTCACTTACCCCATATCTTAAGATAACAAAAGTTGTTACCTTGAGATAACATCTTAATTATCTTGTGATCTCAAGATTACAAAGTTATTTTGAGACAGAGTCATTTATCTTGTCCTCTAGACATAACGAGTTACTTATCTTGTTATCTCAAGATAACAACATTGTTACCCTCAAATAATGAGTTACTTATCTTTTTTTCCTCAAGATAGCAAACTTGTTATCTAAAAATGATGAGTTACTTATCTTGTTATCTCGAGATAACGATCCAGAAAATTATATTTGACAGCTTTTGGCCTCTCTGGACTTCGGTACAAAAGGTTCATGCAATGATTTATTTGTTTGTGTAATAATTAGTTAAATGGGAAAAACACGCAAAAAAAAGAAAAACACATCTAATAGTGAAGTAAACCTCCATGTATGCTATGTGAAATGCTAAGTGAAGCTGTCGGGGATCTACCCACAGCATCTGTTACATAAAAAGGAAACAGACTTAATCCACAAACACAAAAAAAATGTAAACCTGAAATGAAATATAACCGATCTGAACTAAAGCACATCTACATGATCAGGAGCCAAGCACTGACATGCGCACCATGCTGAAGCACTGCCAACCTGCGGAGAAGTGGCCGCAGTGACTGTATGGCGTGTAGGCCTGTTTGCTTTAGACGCTCGCTTACCTTGATAGCATCCTTGATTTCTTTGGCATCGTGATAAGCAGGAGGTAACATTAAACTGGCAATCAGACGCTCAAACTTGCCCGTCAGTTCATACTTAAGGTCGGCAATCAAATCCTGAAGACAACAAAGTTCATCAATAAGCAATAAACAAATCATTTTCACATGAACCTCACGTAGAACTCTTCTAATCTCAAACTGCACTAAGGGAAGCCAACTGTACGCTATAAAACATGGAAAAAAGAGAAGGTTAATGTGAAGAGTGCATGAGACAGACCAGAATGGCTGGTCACCAGCAAAACCAACATGTATTTTGGATGCTGGTATGCTGGTCAACCAGCATGACTATGTAGGGTGTCCAGATAAAGCAGCACCAGACAGACACGATGGTATTCTGTTTTTTCTTTTTTCAGCAATTTGATCAGCCATTAAATATGCCCTGAACTCAAAAATGTGTTTTTTAAATGGTTGCCTCCTCTTGGATGGCATATTACAGTTATATATTGCTGTTGTCGGAATAAAAACATTTTTGGCATTTTTCAGTTTTTTACATAATTTGAAAATACCTAGTGTCCTTTACATTGGCTGTAAATTGCATGAGGAACGGACCAAAAGAAATGGACTAAAATTACTCTGAAAAATGTCTGCTTTCATTGACTTGAATTAGAAGTACAGTACATTTTTTCCTTCTCCTGTAAAGTTACCACTTTGGAGATACGAGGTTTCCGTATCAGCGACACGTGTATTAAATCTATTATAGCACATAGTTCACATTTTTCCAATGAAAGCACAGGCATTAGTACATCTGGGAGAAGGGGTTTGTGGAATTAATAATTAGTCAATAATTCACTAATATGCTAATAAGAGCTACAGAGCATGTCTGCGCTAATGTGGCTAACTTATTCTCAATATTTGGACTGGGCTGTAAGCTGTGAGGTACAATGATGAATGATGCTGGCATTTTAAATCACGACAGTGTCAAATTTATACACCATCTATCTAAAAAACGGTCAACTGTGGTGTAGAGCTGTTCTAATAGCATGCTACAACTTCGGTTAGCATGCTACAGCCCAGCCCAGCACAGGTTACAGCCCACTAACGCCTCACTGAGGCTCATTCAGAGGACAAAGACTCAAAAACAAGCCTGTTGCTGGGTGAGACGCTGTTACGGTGCTCTTAATTCATATCCAGAGGCTAGCGTTAGCTTAGGAAAAAGCTAAACCACCAGCAATTCTGGCTCATTGACATTAAACTAAAGCAAGAGTAGGATTTACACCCCTGTTAGCAAAAGAGGCTAACGTTAGCGGAGCAAGGAGACTAAACCACCTGCAATTCAAGCTCACTGATGCTGCACTGCGGCAAAAGTAGAGAATAAAGACTTAAAACTGAGCAGTTAACCCTGTTTTTTGACCGTGTTAGTTTAAGCTACGTTTACGTTAGCACAAGGGGGTGTTCTCAATTTGCATAAACGTACATATTCATAAATCTTCACATGCGTAATGAGTGATGAGGTTTAGGGGCTCTTCTATGTGTGCTCATAACAATAATACAACTATATTTCACAATTATTGTTAAAATATTTAACAGTTTTTCATTTAAAATAGACGCATGTTTGTTATTTTACATCATGATTTCAGGAGGTACTTTAATAAAAGCAATTTTAACGGTTTGTTGCCATATGAATAAAATATCACGTTGTTTTAAATTAGCTGGGAGACTTTCGGTCTGCTAGAGTCGTTCCAGTACCTTCCCGTAGAGGGATTTGTAGGCAGAGCGGATCTCCTGTCTCTGAGCGTTGTTTCTAGAGGTGACCAGGTCCAAAATGGCTTCCTTGTCACTTCCTAAAGAACAAAGATATAAATGTCACATCTTCACATTTCCAGCTTCATCTCTAGCTCAGGTGATAATGAGTCTGTTTGGCTTTTTTTCAATAGTCACCAAATCTGAATTTAGCCTGTAAATCCTGAAATTAAGATATTTTGTTAGCTACACCAGGTACTTAATCAGAGAACTTGTCGAGAGGAGAATTTCCACTCTGTAATGTCTTCTGGTTTTCTCAAACACTAGAGGGCGCTCCCGAGTGAGTCCAAAATGAATGGGAAGATCTGGAGCATTTGCGCAAAATCATAGTTTATAAATGCTTAAACATTTTTAATGTAAAAGAATGCAATAATTTCCTGAAACAGAACAGTAGAAAACATTTTAACACCACTGTTCTATTTTTAAGAGCTTTTAAACTCAAGTTATGGGAGTTCATGATGTCTGTGAGCGCAAACAGCAAATGAGCTGCCCTGCTTGCCAACCAATCAATACTCAGTAGCAGCATTCTGCTGCCCAAAACCCGTTATCTGTAGAAAAAAAGGAAACATACAGGTCAGTTTTCCTCACTTTTTAGTGAAATACATCCTTCTTTTTTCAAAAATTAAAGGAAAGTTCTGTATAAGCGATCAGAAACTATTTTAACTTTTCGTTTTCAGCCATTGAGCTCCATAGACCCCCATTCATTGAGGACTCGCTCTGAGGCGCCCTTTGCTGTTTAGCAGTTCTGTTTTTGATATAATGTGTGAAATAGGAAGAGGCCAGGCTCCTCTTAAACAACTCTCGCTTAATCCAGTCCAGAGGACACTGTTCAGTCAGGTGACTTCTGAAATGCCTGTGGACTGAAAAGCAGCGACTCACCAAAGCCTTTCATGGCATTGTAGAGGGCTTCAGCATCACTGTTAGCGTCAAAATTAGGGTGATCTGTGACGGTGCCTCTGAATCCCTGAAACAGATACGGAAGAACAGACAGATTGATGAGAACTGAGAGACCCTGAGAGATGAGAGAACGGAGTTAATTCACTGGCATTGTTTTTTACCAGAGCCAGTTAAATGGGAGCTTTGTCTCTTTCTCTTAGCCCCATTATATCAAAAAACCTGACTGCAAAATGCTGGAGGGCACCTGCAAGTGAACCCTAAGGAAATAGATGTGAATGGAGCAAAAAAAAATATATACAACCCCAATTCCAATGAAGTTGGTACGTTGTGTAAAACATGAATAAAAACAGAATACAATGATTTGCAAATCCTTTTCAACTTATATTCAACTGAATACACTACAAAGACAAGATATTTAATGTTCAAACCGATAAACTTTATTGTTTTTTGCAAATATTCACTCATTTGGCCCTTCAGGTTCTTCCTCACCAAACTCGCTCATCCGTGTCTTTATGGACCACTGGTGTGCAGTCATGTTGGAACAGGAAGGGGCCGTCCCCAAACTGTTCCCACAAAGTTGGGAGCATGAAATTGTCCAAAATCTCTTGGTGCTGAAGCTTTAAGCAACCGCCAAACCCAGACTCATCCATCAGATTGTCAGACGGAGAAGCGTGATTGGTCACTCCAGAGAACACGTCTCCACTGCTCTAGAGTCCAGTAGCTGCTCTTTATACCACTGCATTCCACCCTTTACATTGCGCTTGGTGATGTAAGGCTTGGATGCAGCTGCTCGGCCATGGAAACCCATTCCATGAAGCTCTCTATGCTGTTCTTGAGCTGATCTGAAGGCCACATGAAGTTTGGAGGTCTTTAGCGATTCACTCTGCAGAAAGTTGGTGACCTCTGCGCACTATGCCCCTCAGCATCCGCTGACCGCCCTGTCATTTTACGTGGCCGACCACTTTGTGGCTGAGTTACTGTCGTTCCCAATTGCTTCCACTTTGTTATAATCCCACTGACAGTTGACTGTGGAATATTTAGTAGTGAGGAAATTTCACGACTGGACTTGTTCCACAGGTGGCGTCCGATCACGGTACCACGCTGGAATTCACTGAGCTCCTGAGAGCGACCCATTCTTTCACTAATGTCTGTAGAAGCAGTCTGCAGGCCTAGGGGCTCGGCTTTACACACCTGTGGCCATGGAAGTGATGGGAACACCTGAATTCAATGATTTTGATGGGTGAGTGAAAACTTTTGGAAATATAGTGTACATTTTGAATTTCAATTAGCCCATTTTCAGTGTAAAATGATCATTTTCAGATTGTGGTGAGATGTTTCCTACATTTTGCGATTTGGGATCCGCCTTCAGTTTTTGCACAAAAACTCCACATCTCATAATAAAAAATTAATACCTTATAATTATATCCCATATAACAATAATGAGATACTATGTAAAAACCAATTTGTCCTAGTAATGAGATCCTATGTCATTAGGGTAGCAGCCAGATGAGCAGTTTCTCTTACAGAAACAATGGGACAGGCTCATGTGACAACCATTACCAGCCTGGCGTAAACATCCTTTTCAGATGTGTCCACTACTTGTTAGCAACATTAGCCTAATGCAGAGTTATGGCAGCAAACCACAAACTCCAAACGTGTCTTGGCTGATTAACTGAGGGAAAATATTCTCGTCAGGTAGAGAAGAAAAAGCCACTTATCATTTTCCCTCCCTCTTTCTCTGTTTCTGGCAGCAGTGCACCAAAATATTGATGCATTATATCAAAATAATATAGATTTTCTGAGATAGTACATTGAAATAATAAAATACGTTTCATAACTATCAATATTTTCAGAAGAGAAGTCATTATCGTGAGATATTAAGTCATTATGTTGGCACAGGAAGTTAATATACTGAGAAAATCATTTTAAATAAGTCACAAAAAATAATTATTTTGCCATGAGTCAATAAGTATTTTGAACAGTTATCCTGACACAGTAAGCCAATATTTGAGAAAGTCATTATTCTGACAAAGTAAACCAATCTTTGAGAAAATAAGTATTATTCCAAAATAGTAAGTGAATAACTGAGAGAATAGGACATTAATCAGACATATTAAGTCAACATTTTGAGAAAATAAGTCGTCGTTCTGACATAGTAAGTCAATTTTGTGTCAATCTGACATTGACCTGAACCACCAGTTTAAGGTTATTATTTAGTAACTACCTATAATACTACTTACAATAATAATAATAATAATAATAATAATAATGTGCAAGTTGGGTAGTTAGCAGAGGGAGGACCCAGATACAGACAGTTTAAGAGTCTTAAACCTCACAGTACCAGATGTGCATGGACACCTTCCAAACCACCTGAACCATATCTCTGCAGTTGGCTCTTGAACTAAAGCAGCTATTCTGAGCCACACATATGCGTGAATTCCCACATATGTGTAACTGTGCATTTCCAAAATGAGAGAGGCCACAAAGGCCACTCCTGGCTTCTCCTGCAGCCTGTAAAAGCTCCAGTGGGTGTAAGGGGACATTTAGCACGGCCTATGAAGCTATGAGCAGAGAACAGTGGGAGGACAGCTGACACCTGTCCAAGTCTGCAGCTGCCCTGTGGCTTCATCAGCCAGGCGCAGTGCATGCATGTTGGAGACAGTGTAGGTTTCACCTTACACCTACAGCTCCATTCACCCTGCAGGGGTATCACTCACCCATTTCACCGACGCAGACGTTTTGTGTCTGAGTGAGCAATAATGCTACATGACTGTGCGTTTCTGCTTCCTCTCCCTATCTTCCCATAATTCCTCCCCCTGCTGGGCTGCATCGCTGCAGTGGCACAGAGCCAGAATCCTCTGGTCATGCTCAGAACTTTCCTGTCAAGGCCCATTTCTGAGACCACTCCTCAAAGGGACAGCTGTGAGATTCAACTCCCTTGGCAACAGCCCCCTTAGCAACAGTCAACTTGACAAACAAACATCCCACCAAGTGCATGTTTCCAAGGAGAAGATAAAGTGGTTGAAAGCCTTGGAAAAAAAAATAGAAACTACATATGTCCTGGAGTAGCCTGGATGTCCTGGATATGAAAAACACTGTAAAACTACTAGGGATGGACCGATATTGAAACTGTGGGCCGATACCCGATTCTTCCCATGTACACATCTGCTGACACATAAACATTTCTATAGTGTAGAAATTTGTATTAGATTCACTTGGATTAGCACTACAGAGAAATATAACATTTTTAAAGGGTCAGAAATGCAGTAAAAGGAATAAATTATTATTATAATTATCATTATTATTATTATTATTATTATTATATAACAATGGCATGGCAACACCTTTGCATCCACCTTTATTAAAATAGTAATCGCCTAGCAACACATTAGCAATCACCTGGAATACCACCACAACTTTCTAGCCACACTTTAGCAACCACTTGGGATACCATAACAGCAGCCTAGCACCACTTCAGCAATCATCTGGGATATCATTGCAATGGCTTAGCAAAACCTTAGCAACCACCTGGAATACCATAGCAACAACCTAACAACAACTTAGCAATCACATGGGATACCATAGCAACATCCTAGCAACATCTTAGCAACCACCTGGGATACTATGGCAACTTCCTACCAACACCTTAGCAATCTAGTAGCACCTTAGCAACCATTTAGGATAACACTACAATGGCCTAGCAACACCTTAGCAACCACATGGGAACCATAGCAACTTTCTAGCAACACCTTAACAACCACCTGGGATACGACAGCAACATCCTAGCAACATCATAGCAACTACCCGAACATTCAGTTAATGTTGTGTTAATTCAGTTAATCATAAAGAAATAAAAATCTTGTGACAATCCTAAGAAACGCATTTTGTGGATTCAACATTCAACAATAGTCCATAAACAAGGACGTATTAGTTTAAAAAGCCACACAAGGTCTTTGTCCAAATCTGTGTGTCCACCCAGGGCTGTATAAACGCATTATCACAGACACTGTTCATCATATAAGCGCTCAGCCCCGTCGTTCTCTCCTACTCCACAGGGTGAAGCACTGACGCAGCAAGTCTCTCCACAGCACGATGCTTATAAAGCTTATTTTCATGCAGTAAAATGTAGCCTAAAGCCGGGGTCCTCAACCCTTTCCTCCCAAGGCCCTTCATCGTCAGTTGCTCTTTTTAATGTGTTTTCTTTATATGTTATATTGCTATTGTATGCCTGTTTCTTATGTGAGCTGTTATTTCTTTATTATTTCTTTATACATCTTCTTTTCTTCAAAGGTTTTATTGATTGATTTGACTGAGAAGGGTCTCAGAAATATATATACTGCTTCTTTTGTTCGCTAAATGAACTTTGAACTGAAATGTAAAACCCTGAAAAAGCTGTTTATCTGCTCAGTCAGCATTTATTTGCTTAGAAAACTCTATATTAGAATAAATACAAATGATAGTGATACAGTTATGTAGCTCAGTGACGTCAATGTGCTTGTTAAACCATCCCAAACCTTTCCTCATGGCAGCCCAGCGTTAACTGTACTTATCCTCCAATGTCTGGTTTGGCTGATCAAGTTGTGTCCAGGAGAAAACTGGAACAGAACTTCAGGCCAGCTAGATATAAAGTGTGTTTTTGAAAATAAGACATTCTTGTTACGTTTTACTGTATTTAGTTTTATTTGCATCCATTCTAATGATAAAATGGCAAAATACTCTTATGTCCAAAATAAATGCTTTAAAACAACGTGTGTGTGTGTGTGTGTGTGTGTCATAGGTCGCATCTCGGCATGTCTGACTGACATCTCTTCATGGGTGGCAGCTCACCACCTGAACTTCCCCCTGAGCTGCTGTTCATCCCTGCAGCTCCAGCTCCTCATCATGATCTTGCTCTTTGATTGTTCTCTGAAGATGCAAGAGGTCTCAGATGGCCAGTTATCGTTCTCGGCTCATATCGCGAACCTAACTCGGTCATACAGGTTTCTCCTGTACAACATCCGGAGGATCCGACCCTTTCTCACTCAGGAGCCCACCCAGGTGCTCGTTCAATGTCTTGTCATCTTAAGGCTTGACTACTGCCACTCGCTCGTGGCTGGTCTTCCTATGGAACCATCAAGCCTCTGCAGCTCATCCAGAATGCAGCAGCTTGGCTCGTCTCCAATCGTCCTAAGTTCAGTCACGTCACCCCACTGCTGAGCTCCCTTCACTGGCTTCCTGTAGCTCCATGCATCCGTTTTAAAACACTGTTGCCCAGCTCCTCCTTGATAGCAATGGCCAGAACTCCAACTGTACGTCAAGCCCTTTGAGCTTCAAGTGCAGCTCGGCTTCACCCGCCATCCTTCAAGACACGTGGAAGACGAGCATCAAGACTTTTCGGAGCCCAGGTGGTGCCCAGGTGGTGGAACGAACTCCCACTGACTGTCCGAACAGCAGAGTCTCTTGCGATGGTCAAACGCAGCCTGCAGACTCATCTCTCTATACAGCACTTAAATGAGCACTGGCTTAAGTTCTCATTGTATTGCACTGCGCTGTGTTTAACTCTGTTCCTTTTTCTTCAGGTATTAACATGGACTTTGGCTTCTAACAGTATCAACAACAAAGCACTTTTGTAAGCCGCTCTGGATAAGAGCGTCTGCTAGATGCTGTAAATGTAAAAGTACATGAAAATGAGAGGAGCTTAGGCTTACCTTGCCCATGTTTCCTCAGTTGCAGGGTATCAGTGGAATGATGAAATAAAGCTGAGTCTGAAATGAAAAGATGAGAATGAAAAGATGAAACTGTTTTTAGACGCTCAGTTTCACTACAATACAATGAATCCTCTAAAACCTCAGGCTTATCACACCCTTTTACTCCATTACTACAGGGACTTCAGTGCAAACTGGCTGAGCTGGATATGGAAGATTGAAATAACACTTTGGGCCTGCTGGTGGGCTGTGGCCATTTAAAAGGTTAAGCCCTTATGTTTCTAGCTTTATTACATCCTAAATGGCATCATTTAGTAACTACACGGAAAACAATGCATACCAACTCAAGTTATCCAGGAGTAAAGAATGGGAGCTCAGGGATATTTAAGGGGTTAAAAAGGCAGGATTGCTAGCTGCTATCGGACACCCCTGTGCTTCACCACTGAGGGTCCGTTTATGATTCAGCTCAAAGGAATGAAAGAGTGGGCGCCACTGAGACAGTTCATGTATGCGGTGTACAGAATCGAAGCTGACACGGTGGCCTTAGTTCACTGCACTGGCGTCCCAGAGGACACTGCAAGTCCAGGGTCAGTTGAACTGCATTACAACAACAGCTTTAGTTTTCAGGCATATGTTCGCAGAGAGTGACTGTCGGCAGCGAAGCTCCCCCTATCCAGCCAGACACAGCAGAGGAAAAGGCCTCTTGGCTACAGGCCGAGTGCTTTAAAGCAAGGCCACGTTTTCCACAGGAAGCTTCTGCCAGCTCAACTCAAGGCCCCTACAATGTGCTCTTTCACTACGTCACACAGGACACAGCAAAATCAAGGATAGAGCACCTTAAACAAAGCAGTGCGAATCCACTGTTCACTAAACTAGCGCTGTCGCTATTGATTACATTAGTGATCAAGTAACTTTCCCAGGTTTACTCATTCCAGAGCCTCCTATTACTCAATAACTACAAGGACTACAGTGCAAAACAGGCTGAGTTTCTCGTAAGTCCTAAACTGTTAGCTAATCATCAGAAGGTGGTCGATGACCCACTACAGATCGATGACAATTAAATCATGATTCTCGTCACTCGTCCCTAAATCCTTCCTACCTTAATCCCGTTGTCCTGCATAAAGCATCTCCGTGATAAACACAGCAGACACACTTGTAGTCTCTAGCTCTTCATTACGGACCCCCTAACAAGGTGATTATTCTTTAATAAGGCATGGCCACAAAGTACTATATTGAGGCCACGAGTTAGGTTTCTTATTGTGTGACACAAAATATTCATTATGGGGCTCTATATAGTTATCTGTGGCCCTAATATATTAGTTTGTGGTCTCAAAATAGTAATTCATGGTCTTATCACAGTTATGCATGGCCTATATATAGTTTTATTTGTGGCCTCAACATATTCATTTGTTGTCTCACAATAGTAACTCAAGGCCTAATTAGTAATTAATGGCCTCAATATAGCTATTTCTGGCCTAAAAATAGTAAATTGTGACCTCAAGTTAGTTATTTGTGGCCTCAATATATTAATTTGTGGCCGCGCCTTATTAAAAATAATCAACACGTCCCCTTAGGGGCTCCTTACCATGTAATATAGTAAATTCTGGCCTCAATTTAGTTATTCAAGGCCTAACTACAGTAAATTGTGGCCTCAATGTAGTAAATGGTGGCCTCAATATATGAACTTGTGGCCTGCATATACTAATTAATGGCCTCGGCATAGTTATTTGTTTCCTCAAAATAGTAATTTGTGGCATCAGTAGTACATTCTGGCCTCGATATAGTTATTTGTGGCCTCAATATATTAATTTGTGGCCTCAAAATAGTAACTTGTGACCTCAAAATAGTTATTTGGTGCCTCAATATATTAATTTGTGGCCACGCCTTATTAAAAATAATCACCATGTCCCCTTTGGGGCTCAGTACTTCATAGCAGCAGTTACTAAGACGTAGAAATCAGCTGCATTGTTTGAAGTCTAATGTGGGAGCCAAAAATAGCCGTTCAGATGGCATAGTAACACATGCAAGGTCCAGCACAGAGAGACAGCCACACCCAGAGGCCACAGCCCCTGTCTTTAAAGGTTATATAGAATATAATATATAATTCACTGTACAGAGTGATTCAGCAAACAGAAGAAGGACAGTATGGGCTCACAAAGTTGCACACAGTGACTCAGTGAGATGTGTTTTTTTGCACCTGTGGTGCAAAGAAACTTTCTCTTTCATTCTTAAGTGGTCACTATAAGTGGGCCACACTATGCTGTATCTGCTATATGCTGTGTGGTTGTCTACAAAATGCACAGATTAGCCCCTGTCCAGTGTTACCTGGTGGTTAAAGCAAAGATCAGCACTGCTGAAAGAGTGGAACTCACCTCCTGTAGTTTTTGTCCTGCAGAGGAGAAAAGCTCCAGTCCTCACTAGCAGCCAGAGTGAGAGACTCAGCTAAGAAGAAGCAGCTGTTCTTCGCTCCTGCGGCTCTGACGTCATACATGCAGCAGCCAGTATTTTTTTCTCTTCCCACCCGTATTCCGCTCGGCCCCGCCCCTGCTCCGCGATGGGTTAGTAGCTCAGACTCAGGGGCCGCCGGCTGTTCTAGAACACTAAAACTCGTTTAGAACGTTCCCAGAACGTTTAGAACGACCTGGACAAAGGCACAGGTTTAGAACGCTGGTAACGTCACGAAGCTTTAACGTTCTTAAAGTGCAGGCTGCCTGAGCCAATAGCCAATCATAGCGTGGGAGGCGGGGTTTCCATAATGCGGGTGGGAAAGAAAAGAAGCAGCGTCTACGTTTAACGGCTCGCCAGCCTCAGCGCAGGAGGCGGGGCATCATTGCCCAATACGAGTGGGGTAAAAATAAATAGGATGAACGGGTTCCCTACAGTGACGTAACAGTTTCTGGTAGAGCGAGAGGTTAAAAACATGACGTTCTTACGAAATATCCCGCAGTGACCAAAAGTCACGTGCGCCCTGATTATTAGCAACCAGTTTTGTGACAGACAAGGAGCCTGTCAGAAATAAAAATACATAATAAACAAACAAACAAGCAAAGAAAAGAAAAGAAAGAAAATAAGAAAATAAGAAAGAAAGAAAGAAAAGAAAGAAAAAAGAAATAAGCACGTCAAAAAATAAATAAAAGTCCCTGTAAATGTGTAAATAACTACAGAAATAAATTTGAAAAATAGAAAAATTTTAAGGCTTATGTATTAAAATTGTAAATATTTTATGAACAATGGTCCAAAATGACATGGAATAGAATCTCATTGTAATAAAGTAAATTAAAGGTTATTAAAGTTAGAACACAATAATAATAATAATAATATTTAAAAAGTTACCAATTTGGATGTTTTTGTATGACAATTCATAAATACAGATGAAAAAAAAGTCTTCATAAAGTCTATTTGTTAATTGTATATCAATTTATTTATTTACTTATTTATTTGCTTTTATTTTATATGTGAAAAAGTCTGCTAGTAGCTGAGATGTCTGCCCAAATTTGGTAACAAAGCTTTCCCGAGTCCTCGCAGTTTGCCTGCTGTGGAGTAAACGTTACAGCACGGCTTTTATTTTTATTTGATGGTTAAAAAGCAGCAGAAGAAAGAATAAAAGACAAATAAAATAAGCAAACATAAACAAAGAAGTTAAATCTAAAAAACATCTGGAAATAAATACATTTACCTACATTTACTAACTTTAAAAAAAAAAATTTACTATTTATTTTGACTCTCTGACACAACTCCAGCATTTGACTAACAACACACAGCAAAATCATCAGAATCTTTGGAGCCAATTTGCCTCCATGTCTTCAGACGGCTGCTGGGGAAAGCTGCAGTGATGCAGGGTGGAAGGCTTCTGTGTTGCATTATAAGGTGTTAAAGCCATGAATGAGTGTGGTGATGTGTTGGGCGCTCGGGCACGACTCTCGACAGGTTTTGCTGTGTGAGGTCTGATGAAGTCAAAGCTGAACTGAAAGCACATTAACCAGCTGAAATGGGGTCTCTAAATCCAGCTGAGGCTGGGCTGATTTTTCCATGTTAAGGCAGAAACGTCTCCCTCATTAACTGTTCATAAGCAGTGAAAGTAGCAGTGAAACTGCAGGTAAATATGGCAAAGACAAACACACGCTGGTGTGAATCAGTGAGCCGAGGGCAGCCTGAGCGAGTGTGTGGCAGCTCTGGGGTTCAGCCTGTCCAGCTAGTCTGAGATCCTGACAGAGCTATTTCTGTCCCAGCACGGGGTCATTCCGGTAAGAGGCCGAGGAATTCAGAGTAGTGCAAACATGGAGAAGAGGGGGATTTGGGAGTGGGGGGACTGAAAGAGAAACAGAAAGAGAGATAGAGAAAGTGGAGGTGGGCTGTGGGACCACTCAAGTGTCATAATCCCAAAATGGAGGTGACTCATCCACTTTCTGACTTTTAACATGCACTTTTAAAATTAGTTTTCCAAAGTTCTTCAGTCTGTATGGAACCAGGAGCACTCAAAGAACCATCTGCATGCTTAAATTGTTCTTCAGATTGATAGAGAATATGTTGTATACACCGATCAGGCATAACATCATGACCACCTGCTTGTATGTTCACTTATTGTCCACTTTATCAGCTCCACTTTGTAGCTCTACAGTTACAGACTGTAGTCCATCTGTTTCTCTGATACTTTGTTACCCCCTTTTACCCTGTTCTTCAGTGGTCAGGACCCCCATGGACCCTCACAGAGCAGGTACTATTTGGGTGGTGGGTCACTATAAGCAATGCAGTAACACAGACGTGGTGGTGGTGTGTTAGTGTGTGTTGTGCTGGTCTGAGTGGATCAGACACAACAGTGCTGCTGGTGTTTTAAAACACCTCAGTGTCGCTGCTGGACTGAGAAGAGTCCACCAACCAAAAATATCCAGCCAGCAGCGTCCTCTGACCACTAGACTAGAGGATGACCAACACAAACTGTGCAGCAGCAGATGAGCTGTCGTCTCTGACTTTACATCTACAAGGTGGACTGACAAGGTAGAAGTGTCTAATAGAGTGGACAGTGAGTGGACACAGTGATTAAAAGGAGGTGGACATAATGCTATGCCTGATTGATTTATGGTTCTATATGTAAAAGGTTCCATACAATAACAAAACTGGTTCTTCTATAGCTGTAAGGTAGACATCCTGAAACAATAGCAGAATCATTTTCAAAAAGGTTCTACAGTACTGTGAAAAAATATTTGCCCCCTCCCAGTGTCTTCTATTTGTACACATTTGTCACTTGAACGTTTCAGATCACCAAACTGCTGCTCAGCCTTACCTGGCCCTGTGTGAAAAAGGCTTTGCACCCTTAGCTACTAAATCAACGAGTTAACCAAATTCAACTGAATATTGGGTTCACTTTCACCAGCCAGACCCAGACATGATCACTGCCAGACCTGCTGAATCTGAACACCACTTAAATAGAACAAAGAAAGTCATTGAAATCTACCAGTCTGGAAAGGGTTATAATGCCACTGCTAAGGTTCCGGTACCTTATTATCCCCAAATGGAGAAAACTTAGAACAGTGGTGAACCTTCTCACGAGTAGCTGGTCTACCAAAATTTAACATCGATGACGCTCCTCAGCCAGGAGGTCACAAAAGAAACCAGACGAACATCTAATGAACTGCAGGGCTCACTTGCCTCTGTTAAGGTCAATGTGTATGATTCTACATTTAGAAAGACACTCTTCAAAAACTGCATCCACGGGGGAGCTGGAAGGTGCAAACCACTGCTAACCGAAAAGAAAAAGAAGGTAAGTCCTGTCTCATATTGCCCAAAAAACATCTAGATGAACCCCAAGACATCTGGATGACTTGTCATAATTGATGAATAATAGAACCATGAATTCTGTTCTCTGGCAGAAAATCCTGAAGGAGAATATCCGCCCATCAGTTTGTGATCTAAAGGTTGAGTGCAGTTGGGCTATGTAGCAGGATGATTACCTGAAGCACAAGCAAGTCCACCTCTGAATGGGTCAAAAGAAATAAATGAAGGTTCTGGAGTGGCCAAGTCAAAGTCCTGAATTGAATCCCATTGAAGTGCTGTGGTGAGACCTGAAACGGGCAGTTCATGCTTGAAATCCCGCCAAGAGGGGTGAAAACAATTGTGCAGAAGAGCAGGCCAAGATTGCTCCACAGCGATGTGAAAGACTCATTGCAAGTCATTGCAAATGATTAATTGTTGTTGTTACTGTGGCACAACCAAACCAGCCATTAGGGGTGTACTTTGTATACTTCTGGTGCCGGTCCAAAGCCCGGATAAATGGTGAGGGTTGTGTCAGGAAGGGCATCCGGCGTAAAACTTGTGCCAAAACTATCATGCGGATCACAAATATGATTGCCATACCGGATCGGTCGAGGCCCGGGTTAACAACGACCGCCTCCGGTGCTGTTGACCAGCAGGGTGACGATGGAAATTGGACTACTGTAGGTCGAAGACCATCAAAGAGGAGAGGAGGAAGGCGGGTTAGAAGGCAGCAAGAGAGAAGAAAGGCAGGAGTGTGGAGGTTAGAGTAGGGACTCTGAACATAGGGACAATGACTGGTAAAGGCAGAGAGCTTGCAGACATGATGGAGAGAAGGAAGGTAGATATTCTGTATGTCCAGCAGACCAGATGGAAAGGAAGCAAGGCCAGGAACATTGGAAGTGGATTCAAACTGTTCTATCATGGTGTAGAGAGGAAGAGAAATGGAGTATGGAGTGTTCTGGATGTAAAGAGAGTGTCAGACAGGATCATGGCTGTGGTTAACACGTATTTTCAGAAGAGGGAAGAACACAAGGTGACATACAAGGAGATTGGAGATTGTAAAGTGGGGCCAGGGGAAAGTGTAGCAAGGCAGCATAGTGTGGTTGTCTGTAGAATGAGATTAGAAACAAAGAAGAGGAAGAGAGTGAAGACAGAGCCAAAGATTAGATGGTGGAAGCTGAAGGAGGAGGATGGTTGCAGGCAGTTCAGGGAAAAATTGCAACAGGGCCTTGGGGGCAGTGAGGAGCTACCTGAGGACTGGGAAACTACAGCTAAGGTGGTGAGAGAAACTGGCAAAAATGTGTTGGGTGTTTTGTCTGGTCAGAGGAAAGAAGACAAGGAAAGTTGGTGGTGGAATGAGGAAGTCCAGGAGTGTATTCAGAAGAAGAAGGCAGCTAAGAAAACGTGGGATAACCAGAGAGATGAAGGAAGTAGGCAGGAGTTCTGTAAGGCTGGTCGCATAGTGAGAAGAATGGTGGCAAAGGCAACGGCTCAGGCCTATGATGAGCTGTATGAGAGGCTGGACAGTAAAGAAGGAGTAAAGGACTTGTACTGTTTAGCTAAACAGAGAGATAAAGCTGGAAAGGATGTACAGCAGGTTAGGCTGAAGGATAGAAGGTTAGAAGGATAGAGAGGGAAATGTACTAGTGAGTAAACAGTGTTGAGTAGATGGAAGGAGTACTTTGAAGAACTAATGAATGAGGAAAACGAGAGAGAGAGGAGGACAACGGGGGGAGAGATAGTGGATCAGGAAGTGCAGAGAATTAGTAAGGTGGAAGTGAGGGCAGCTTTAAAAAGGATGAAGAATGGAAAGGCAGTTGGTCCAGATGACATACCTGTGGAGGTATGGAGATGTTTAGGAGAGAAGGCAGTGGACTTTTTAACCAGGTTGTTTAACAAAATCCTGGAGAGGGAGAGGATGCCTGATGAGTGGAGAAGCAGTGTACTGGTCCCCATTTTTAAGAACAAGGGTGATGTGCAGAGCTGCAGTAACTACAGAGGTATAAAGTTGATGAGCCACACCATGAAGGTATGGGAAAGAGTTGTTGAAGCAAGGCTAAGGCGAGAGGTTCAGATCAGTGAGCAGCAGTTTGGTTTCATGCCCAGAAAGAGCACCACAGATGCAATTTTTACATTGAGAGTGTTGGTAGAGAAGTACAGAGAAGGTCAGAAGAAGCTGCATTGTGTCTTTGTGGATCTAGAGAAGGCATATGATAGGGTGCCCAGAGAGGAACTGTGGTACTGTATGAGGAAGTCAGGTGTAGCTGAAAAGTATGTTAGGGTGGTGCAGGACATGTATGAGGATAGTGAGACAGGGGTGAGGTGTGCAGTGGGAGTGACAAATGGTTTCAAGGTGAAGGTGGGGCTACATCAGGGATCAGGTTTGAGCCCCTTCTTGTTTGCAATGGTGATGGACAGGTTGACAGATGAGGTCAGGCAGGAGGTTCCATGGACCATGATGTTTGCAGATGACATTGTAATCTGTGGTGAGAGTAGAGAGCAGGTGGAAGAAAATCTGGAGAGGTGGAGGTTTGCACTGGAGAGGAGAGGAATGAAGGTCAGTAGAAATGGAATACATGTGTGTGAATGAGAGGGAGGCAGGTGGAAAGGTGAAGATGCAAGGAGTAGAGGATGTAAAGGTTGATGACTTCAAATATCTTGGGTCAACCATCCAGAGCAATGGACAGTGTAGAAAAGAGGTGAGGAAGAGGGTGCAGGCAGGATGGAGTGGGTGGAGACGGGTGTCAGGGCTGATGTGTGACAGAAGGATAGCAGCAAGAGTGAAAGGGAAGGTTTACAAGACAGCAGTGCGTCCTGCTATGATGTATGGTTTGGAGACTGTGGCTCTTTCTAAAAGACAGGAGGCTGAGCTGGAGGTGGCAGAGATGAAGATGCTGAGATTTTCGTTGGGAGTGACAAGGCTGGACAAGATTAGAAATGAGCAGATCAGAGGGACAGTGAAGGTGGAGCAGTTTGGAGATAAAGCCAGAGAGGCCAGGTTGAGATGGTGTGGACATGTGTTGAGGAGGAATAGTGGATATATTGGGCAAAGAATGTTGGAGATGGAGCTGCCGGGTAGAAGGAGAAGAGGTAGACCTCAGAGAAGGTTTATGGATGTAGTTAAGGTGGACATGGAGATGGTTGGTGTGAAAGTAGAGGAGGCAGTGGATAGGGCAAGATGGAGGCAGATGATCCGCTGTGGAGACCCCTAAAGGGAGCAGCCGAAAGAAGAAGAAGAAGAAGAAGAAGAAGAAGGAGAAGAAGAAGAAGAAGAAGAAGAAGACTGTGGCACAACCAGTTATTAGTCTAAAGGAGGCAATTACATTTTCATAGGAGTAATATAGGTTTTGAATAAATCTTGAATAAGATTTGAAAAATAAATGAAATGATCTTTTAAAAACTGAATTTTATGTGTTCAAATTTGTTGTGTTTATCCTATATTAAAATTAGTTGGATGATCTGAAACATTTAAATGTGACAAATTAGCCACCACCTTTTCACAGCACTGTGTATAGAACTTTGTATATACAACACATTCCCCATCAATCATTTTCTACTAGTGAATCCTTGAAGTACCGTCTTTTTAAAGAGAGTAGAATAACCATTTCAATTCCCCAAATTACCTTCCAATGGATGGTTCTTTACAGACCCATTCTTGTGAAAGAAATGCACAAATGTGAACAACCTTTTAAAAGAACTTCCACATAATGTTCTATGGTTCAAGGAAGAACCCTTAAATTGGTAAAGAATCCGTACATTATGTGAAGATTCTTTATATCTTTAAAAGGTTCCTCAGGTTCACATATCATATTTGAAGACATAGTTTTTAGGGAACTAAACTGGTTCTTTATTATACTGCAAAGAACCCTTTCATTTGCAATAGTATAGAGACTAAATGTTACCTGGAGAATTCAGAAAAGATCTAGATCAAATTATTTGTGTGGAACCACTTTACATACTTTTATCATGTAAATTCAAACCATCATTTTTTCAGAAGGACAAAAATATTGAGTTCAATTCAGTTTTATTCATATAGCAGGCTTTACAACAAACTCAAGCTCGTCCAGAATTTCTGATTAAGCATTGAAATGATCTTATGAGACAGTTTCAGAAAAAACTAACCAAGAGCATGAAGTGGAACCACTGAGGGAAACCAAGATCAAAAAATCTCCACAAGACCATGGGAAAGAACCACTGAGAGCAACCAAGACTTAAAATGAAGAACTCTCTAAGAGTATGAAGAAGAACCACTGAGAGGAACCGAGACTCAAAAACTCCTTAAGAGCATAAAGAAGAACCACTGAGAGGAACCGAGACTCAAAAAAACTTCTTAAGAGCTTAAAGAAGAACCACTTAGAGGAACCAAGACTCAAATACCTTCTTAAGAGCATAAAGAAGAACCACTGAGAGGAACCAAGACTCAAAAACCTTCTTAAGAGCACAAAGAAGAACCACTGAGAAGGATCAACATGAAGAATACCACTGAAAGGAACCAGGGTTAAAAAATGTTAAGAGCATTGAGAAGAATCACTGAGAGGAACCAAGACTCAAAATGAAGAATTCTTTAACAGCACGAGGAGCACTCAAAGGAACCAAGAACAAAAGGAAAAACTCTCTAAGGGCATGAGGAAGAAACACTGACATGAATCAAGATTCAAAAGGAAAAAGTCTCTCACTAAAAGATAAGGAACACAGATACTCAAAAAAAAGAAAAAAAACATTAAGCACAAGGGAAACAGTGAGAGGAACCAAGAAACCAAGAAAACCAAGAAAAATCCTTAAGAGCATTAAGAAGAACCAGAGTGGAACAAAAACTTTAAAAACTCCTAAAGTGTATAAGAAATAACCACTGAGAGGAACTAATACTCAAAAACTCCTTAACTCCAGTGCCTCTTGTATTGAGCCTTCCCATGCCAGCCTCATCATTGAGCCTTCCCATGACTGTTCTGCTGTTGAGGCTCATTGTGCTAGTGTTATCTTCGTCATAGCATAGCAGCACTGTCCCTGCCCTCATGGTCTTTTGCTGGGTTCTCCCTCTTTTGCTGTTTGCCTTTGTTCTTTGTAGTAACTACTGGAGAGCACTATCCCACTTCTGACACCATTGTGGCATCAGTGCAGAGTAAGACATGGGGTGGCAATGATTCTGCTGTGAGTAGTGCTCTATTATTGAAACACCAGCCGAAAGGTACATACAAAGCACTGAAGTCACTGGGGAGGTCACCACTAGCCATAGGTTTCCACCTTGTGCTGACCAACCCTTTGTGCTGACCAACTCCCTTTTTACCATGAGTTTCTACGGCAGCACGAACCAGTAGCAGGATGCTACAAAATTTTAGAAAAGTTTAGATTTTAATAATGTTGTCAGAGGTGTTACAATCTCATGAAACATTAAGTGATTTTAAAATGAAAGAAAGAAATCTGCAATATTTGAAATTTTCTACATATAGTGTGACTAAAAGAAAATCAACAGTGGATTGTGTTTTAGAAAAGCAGCTTAAAGTCATTGTTTCAGCAGTGTTATCATCAGCGGTGTTACAACTTTACTAATGTTGTAACAGACCAGGCTATACACTTGAATTACAGATCAACATTTGTACCCCATTTGCCACCGCAAGGGTAGAATGACCCTTTATTGTGGGCACTCTTTCAGAAAGGGAGGACATTCAAGCCATTAGTTCAGGAACCAGAGTCAAATCTCAAAGATGACCACAGTGGAGAAAGAGCAGGTTCTCTGGTGCCCTCTAGTGTATGAACACATTATTGCAGCTAAGCCAGTTGCTTAGCCTTCTAAACGTTACATCACTGCATTCATTCAGAGAAAAACATACAACACAGTGCACTTTTGATCATGTATGCACTTTCCTACACCAACAATAAGCCCCCCTCACATGACAAAGCTACAGTGCTACAAAAGCAGCTCTGATACACACCATGGCTGTGCCACTCTGGCAGTAAGAATGGGCACATTATGGGTCAAGCTGAAAAGTGCACGGAGAAAGGCTACTTTGTGACTAATTCCACGGAGTGGGAGGGTCAGACAGGCCAGTCTTGTATATATTGTGCCAAAAAAAAAATCACTTTGCTTCAACAGCGTAAACAGAGCTGGATATATTTACCATAGGAGCAGACTTTCAGCAGCCTGAGAAGGTAAAGGAGAACTTGCTTACTTAATACAGCAAGACTGCATAGTTATTATACCTTTCAGCTCTGTTTGTTTTGATTGCATATAGTAATATGAATTCATAGAATAGCATAGGTTTGCTGTGTTATCTGCTTCAATAGGCGTAGTAATCATACAGCAGGTGCAAAGTCAATGCAATCAAATGCTTAAATGAAGGACAGCATTATAGGCTATAGCCATAATTTTGCATACTCCATATATGTTCCATGCATTCCACAACCCATGATTGACCCTAAGGAAAAACGATCAGTCTTCAGCATTGTTCACTGCTGATGTGCAAGCATGCCAGAGCGGATGCCAAGCGAGATTAGGAGGGATCCGAAAGCCCTTAATGGGATGTTGGAGAAAGCTGGCTCACAAAGAGCAAAGTGTGCAGGGCTGCTGCTGCCAGAGTCCTGAAAGCAGCTTTGTCTTTTTGCAGTCCATTTTTTGGAGGAGACTCTGACCATATTTAAGTGTTTTCCTCTTCTATTATACCAGGTCCAGTTACTCAGTTAAAGGGGATCTTTACTGACTTCTTGAAGGGTCTGCATAATTAAATGGTTAAGATGCAAACAAAGTCATGCAGAGTGGTTGGATGTAAATGCGTTGTTCTAAAGAAACTTACCAATTATCAGAATTGGTCACAGTGGGGGTGATGGGAACCAGACGTGTGAATTCTTCTAAAAGCTCCCTAAACCGAATGTATGATACAGCATGTTTGGAACCATTTTATCACATGAAATGGCTAGAAGATGCTGTCTGACTCCTGAGACATTGTTTAACAATCATTTTGAAAAAAAGATTTTGGTGTAAAATTAGTATTTTTATAGATGTGAAAAGATTTTTATAGATTTTCCACTGTTTCTTCATCGTCAGTACTACATATTAAATCTCTCGAGACTCCTGGAAGTTCACTGGTGGTTTTGAATAGTAAATAAAATGGCTGGATTTGTGTTGTAGACACTGTGACGTCTGGTTCCTATCACCACCACTGTAAAGAAATCTGAGTCTCTACAATGAACCATTTCACACCAAACCACTCTAAATGACCCTCTTTTGTATCTCAATCCCCCTTTAGGGAAGTTAAAAGGGGTGGGAATTCCTCTTTAACCCTTTCTTTTCTGATGTAATGTCAGCAAAACGTTCAGAGTCTTTGTCTCCGTCCCCTTAAACTCATTAAACTGATGAGTACAGTGGACCAGCATGTGGAACTGAAGCTTTTTGTGTACTGCTGTGTTTCATATCACTGTATGAAAGAAGCTCCATGCTGCCTTTATAGTTGGATGCACTGTGATGGTTTCTGAGAGAGCGCATGCATATCTTCAGCATGCGATTCACATCACTATGGAAACACTTGACTTTATTGACCAGAGTGACAATGAAAGGCCACGGACGTGTGACTGTTCTTGAGCTGAGGGTGGTGATTTAGAGCGGGGAAAGCATTAAAATGTGTAGAGCAGGGTTTAGAAAATCTGGCCTAGAGCAGCAGCCCCCTGTCACGTCCACAAAGGGCTGACATGGGTCCTGGCTTTTCTTTCTAAATCGTCTCACTTAGTTGCTCAAGTGGTCATTTATCCACCACATGATCTGCTCTTCAGACTCCAGACAGTCACAGGCATTTTAGACCAGAGATACTGACCAAAAGGAAAAAAAGAGAGACTCCTCTATAACTTGCCTTTAGGTGTTGCCTTTGCTCATCACCCTCTAAACACCGGACAGCTTTCTGCTCCCTGACCCTTCTGTATAAATAGTTAATGTAGTTAAAAAGGAAATTCACAGATTTTAAAACAATATTGCTTAATTAAATAGTTAGGATGTAGTCACTGTCATTCAGAGTGGTTTGCTTTGAAATGTTCCGTTCTGGTGAAGCAAGTCAGAGTCAAGTCAGAATTGTTCTCAGTGGTGCTGAACCCTCACAGAAGGTTATTATGCGAAGTCATGATGGATACGATGCTTGATATCTAGGACTTTGTTTTACAACCGTTTTGTAAAAAGAGGTACATGCAGGGTGTTGCAAGGGAAAATGTCAGCCAAACAAGTGTACAGATGGACCCCAGAGGGGGACCAAGCCCCTGCGCCTTTGTCCTCATTGCCCTTTTGGTTGGTACAATAGCTGCATTTTATATGACCCTGATTGAGATCAGTTTCGCCAGGCTCAGCTCAGCCTCGCTTGGGTTCTATGAGCTTCATCGCTTTGGTTCAGTTCCTACCAGTACTGTCAGTAACTCTGTCATGGATACACAATGAACAAATCCCATCAATAAAGCATTGATAAACTCTTTAAAGACACACTATATGATTCTGGAGCACAACTGTTGATATTTAAAGTCAAAACAAACACACCCCTCCCTTCAGTGCTCCTTCAGAAGCCCCACCCTCCTCGAAGTCATGGCGGCTTATTATCACACAGAATGACTTTGGGCTAGCAAACTTGGTTTTTGTGGCCACAAAAGCTTTAAAATGCTGTAGAGGCAAATACCATGATACACTGGGGAACAGGACAAAACAATGCTGACCTAGTAGTTCTGTGAAACAGCAAAAATAAGTGAATGTTGCCCACCTGTCAAGCAGAAACAGAACGACCTCCTCATCCATTTTCACACCTCTCAACTCTTTCGATGAAACTGAAGTTAACTTTTTACTTCTCACCAGCTTCTTCTTAGATATTTCCAGGGTCTACCATAAATGTGCAGCGGTTACATTCAGGCTCCACAGGGGCAAACTAGAACAGTTGCACGATATAAGGTTGAATGGGAAAATGCGACTAGGAAGCCAACGTCAGCCTGATCAACTTTGTGGAAAATCTGTTGGAGGAAACATTTGAAAGCCTTGGCAACATTTGTAGGAGGAGTGTTTAGAAACTCACATTCATCTGAATGCTTCCTATAGCACTCCACTATCTTTAATGCACAATGATGTGTGGGCGGTCAATGACTTTGTCTGGGGTGGGCAAAACAAACCATGGGGAGGGATGGATTTTCACATGGCGGGACTAACATGCACACGCAGCCGGTCTGGCTATGAAAACATAAAACAGAAAAGCTTGGTTTATAACACAGATAGAGGTGGTGTGACGTTATTCATGGCTCATGATGCCTTTACATCTTTACATAGAAAATAGCTGCTTGCTGTTACATTAATGCTTAAAATCTTGCATGTAGAACCTTTAAAAATCCGTCACTTTGCATACACTGTTAGAAATAAAGGTTCAGTGCCGGTACCTTTTTTGTTCAGGATACAAACAATATAAACGTTCCCCCAAAGGTGGTACAGTGGTTTTAAGATAAATACCACCTTTTTTTGAACAACCACAAATAATGTTGGCAGTAAGGGGTGCTAATAACTTGCTAAACCACATTTGTGTCATTGTAAATAACAGTGATTTTTGCAAGGATCTTTGGAGCTTTTAAAGAGACCACCAGCTTAAAAAGAGAATAATATACTATATTGGTGTTGCGACATCTGGTTCCTATCACCACGACTGTAACATTTCATACCAAACGGCTTCATAGAGATTGAACTGTGCAGGAATTTTAGAATTTCACTGTAGTTCTTGGTAGTTACTGAATAATTGGTACTAAGATCCGTAGCTGATTAAAAAAAAAAGTTAAAACATTGCAAAACAGAAAAAAGGCCCAATCAGGAGCGGTTAGCACTAGGAAGGCGCTTATTCTGAGGACCATCAGGGTGGAATTTGTCCACTCATGTCCTAAAATCAAGCCATATGAGGACACAGACTCATCAAGAAAGCACAGATATCAAGCACAGCAGAGCAGCAGAAACAAGATGTATAATCTGAATGTAAAGTACATTAGCAGGACAAGCGTGTTCAGTGCTGCAGTGCTGATCCTCCACACACTGTATATCAGTGAGTTAAGGAAAAGTATTTGCTTTTCTCAGCTTATCTCTCTGTGGCTGGAAAAGGGCCCTTGAAATCTGAAATGAGGGAAATAATGTGGTGTTTTTTTTGCCCTTTAATGAATGTGTCTGTGAGTGAGGGCCCTTGTTGTTGCTGCTGCTGTAGCTTTATAATTCGTGGCCTGCCCTTACACCACGTACCCCAATGTCACTGATCTCCTGTGTGGTCCCCCGTCACTCTGCCTAAATCCTTTTATCTGCGGCCATACGTTCCCCCAGCTATCGCAGATACGGCCACCGTGATCTTTAATCTGAATTCATGAACGCCACGTGAATTACTGCCTCGCTTTTTTAACCCTTCCCCTACCTCATGTTCAGAGTAACAAAGGAATGGTTCCAAGATTCAACCTGAAACCATGAGCTCTCTTCGGTAGGGTGAGTGATTTTTTTCTCTTTTTGTCTTCGAATCTCTGTTTATCAGAAAATTAGACAATATGAACCACCAGGAATGCTTTTATGCCGTTAATTCAAGCTCAGGCTTGGTGCACTTATTGCCATCAGCGGTGTCCTATCAGAGTCCAGATAAAGCGATCTGCTGCATCAGGACTTCTGAAAGGGCTTAAGAATGACACATCACGTCTTTTCCCTCTCAGACACACATACAGGAGCAGAGACTTAAACACAGGTAAGAACTTCAGACAGAGACGTTTCCTTTCTACTGTTTGAGACACTGGCTCACTTACAGGGGAATTCCATCCATTTTTCCATAATGTGCGCGTAATTCAGTTGTTGAGATGTAAAGTGACTCGGAGTGGTTTGGTGTGAAATGGTTCACAGTAGAGACTCAGGTTTCTTTACAGTGGTGGTGATAGGAACCAGACGTCACGTCTACAACATCTATAGACGTTTTATTATCCTGTCTATCTATTATCTATTATCCAGAACCATCAGTGAACCTACACGAGTCTTCTGGGTGCTTATATGTAACGTTTATGGTGGTAAAATGGAATTAAATCTGATAAAAAAAAGTTTTCTTTTGGGGACTATTGATTTTATTTATACTTTAAATCAAATTAATCAATAAAATAATTTCTCATACATCATTTTCTGTACTAACTTTCTGTGAGGGAGCTTATAAAGGCATTAAACTCTTCAGATGTCTGGTTCCCTTCACCACCACTGCTAAATTTGGAACAATTGAATGATAATTTATGTATTTATACACTTGTTTTTATAAAACGTGTAATTTTGAAGTCTGCTTGGAAACCATTTCAACTGACGAAGTGAACTCTCAAGTGCACATATTCATTGGATTAACTCACATCAAGCAACTGAATTCACTATGATAAGTAAAAGTGCCTTACAGATTGTTCTGACTGTGTTAAAGTGATAAGATTCTGTATAGATATACGTTAGATAAACATATATTATGTGTTGGTTCCTTGTCTGTAACTCCTTTCGACCAAAGTCCTGTGTTTAATGTCATACATACAAGTGACAAAAAAGTGGACAAATAGTTTGTTTATATTTTTCTCTTTATGGTTTTACATACAAACATAAACGGATTCATTATTACTGAACTAGTTTGAGACTCACAAAAACAGCTTAAAGGGAATTCTATCCATTTTTAAATACTTTATGCATGAATAAATGGTCAAGATGTAAACAAGGTCAATCAGAGTGGTTTGGTGTGAAATGTCAGTCGGAGTTGTTTGCGTGGTAGTGATAGGAACCAGACATCTGAGAGCTTAATGGCTCTAAAAGCTCCTTCACAGAAATGTATTACAACAAATGGTTATGAATACGTTGTGTGATGGCCTGAAACACTGTTTTGCAATAGTTTTGAGAAGGTGTTGGCCTAAAATGCCAAAAAGTCCCCAAAGAAAACTTTGTTGTTTACCACTATTTTACCATCATCAACATTACGGATAAAACTTAGAAGATGTGTAGGTTCACTGGTGGTTTTGGACAGTAAATAAAATGTCTATATTAGTGTTGTAGATGTTGTGACGTCTGGTTCCCATCAGCACCACTGTAAAGAAATTTGAGTCTCTACAATGAACCATTTGACACCAAACCACTCTGAGTCACTTTCTTCATATCTAAACCACTAAATTATGCAGACATTTTTTAAAAATCAGTGTAATCCTCATTTTATAAACTCACAGTTTCCACTGAAGCCCCTCGGTGCCATTGTCTCTCTCTGGCAGGGCAGCTGACCATGTGTGGACAGAAGTTTTGTTCCTTCCTGCGTGGACTTTCTCGCAGGAAGCCTCTGGAGCCGGAGGGCGAAGTGTCCACCTTCCACCGCTGTCTGACCACAGTGGACCTGGTGGCTCTGGGTGTGGGCAGTACTCTCGGCGCTGGTGTTTACGTGCTGTCCGGCGAGGTGGCCCGGACACTCTCCGGCCCTAGCATCATCATCTCCTTCCTCATCGCCGCCCTGGCCTCCATCTTTGCCGGACTGTGCTATGCTGAGTTCGGCTCCAGGGTACCCAAGACGGGTTCGGCGTATCTCTACAGCTACGTCACTGTGGGGGAGGTGTGGGCTTTCATCACAGGGTGGAACCTGCTGCTGTCCTATGTTATAGGTGGGGAAAAACTTTTAACATGCCCAATTTTAAAGGAGCACTACCTTGGATTATAACTGGATTTTCAACCAAATCTCTATCTTCTGCAGCTGTGTCATGTGGTCAGTCAGCACAGGCCATGTTTTCAACATGTTTCCCAGTACCTATAATAATATAGAACAACAAAAGTCTAACGGGCTCAGAACTCACTTCAGTAGAACTCAATGGGCAGATGCTGAAGCGTAATCAGAGCCTGACCACTTCCTCACACAACTGACCATTTGCAAAATTCTGACAAGTCCTTCCTCCCTTAGTAACTGTTGCTACGTCCTTCAAACTTGCAGCTCAGACCAGAGATGGTTTAAAGGAAGCCTAGCTATTTCTCATTTCTCCTGTTATATACATCTTATATATCTAGTTGTAACTAAAAAACTCCACTAGTTTTGTTGGTTGAAATGACACACATGTATACGGATCTTCTAAGCCACTCAGTCACCCGGCTGGGGAACTGAACCCAGGCCCCTTTTGGTGTGAAGCAGCAGTGCTACCCACTGTGCCACCAAATTACAGGAGATCACCACCAAAATCAAATCTACACAAAACTATTCCTCTCAATGACCACACTCTTTCTCCACCTATAGGCACCTCCAGCGTGGCCCGAGCATGGAGCGGCACTTTTGATGACCTCATTGGAAATGTGATGGCCAACTACTTCAGCAAACACGCGGCCATGGGTCTGCCCGGCCTGGCTCCTTACCCAGACTTCTTTGCAGCTGGTCTCATCATGATTCTCGCTGGTATCGTATCAGAATCCCCTTTACATCATTTTTATTAAGGTTCTACACTGAATATACAAACTGACATGCTTATCAATCACACGTGTTATAGGCCTCCTTGCCTTCGGCGTGAAAGAGTCGACCACAGTCAACAAGATTTTTACCAGCGTCAACATACTGGTGTTGGTCTTCGTCATCATCACTGGCTTCATCAAGGGGAATCTGGAGAACTGGAGGATCACAGAGGAAATGTTACAGAACGTAACAGCAGAGCTTGAGTAAGTCTGTGAGCCTAACTGAATTTCTCAGATCTTCTGTGCCTCAGTCTTAGTCCTAGTCCAGCTTCGTGTGCTGTCTCACTCCTAATCAGATGAGCTGAGTAAGCCGAGAAAATTGTTGGGGCATCTGTGCAGTTTTCCGTTAAATATGTCTTTTAAAAATGTTTTTTGAAAGTTTGCAATTTTCCAGACGCTAAAACTGGACAACTTGTACTTAACGGTCATTTTGACGCTTTGAACAGAAAAGAAACAAATTTAAGAGGCATCACTAAAACATTGGTGGGTGCGACCTTGAACTGCCAGCAGACACCAAAGGGTTGAGCTTGAATTGACTGAAAGGGACAAATTGTCAACTTTTTGCCAACTGTTGCTTAAATACATGTGTAGTTGGAGATTAAAGGTGTGGGAGCCACAGCTTTGGTCTTGACATGGCACAAACTATCCAAGAGAAAATAAGTAAAAAATCCATGTACAGATGTCACGTCTCCTCAAATTCACCTACGACGGCCTTCTTCCAGAAATCTGACGTCCACACTGAATGTGACCTCTGAGTTTGGGGTCGGTGGGTTCTTCCCCTATGGGTTTGAGGGCACGCTGGCCGGAGCAGCAACATGTTTCTATGCCTTTGTGGGGTTTGACTGCATTGCAACTACAGGTAACAAGTTTTGAGAAAAGTTAGTGAGTCCATGAATTGCACAGTTTATTTGCTGAATTTGACATACTAGGTTTTAATAATTATGATTTACTATTTGATAATTATGATTTAGTATAGGATGATAATGATTAGTGTCTCACAAGATTTATCATAATTATAATGACTTAATATCTCATAATAGTTTGAGCATTTGCTCTTTATTATGAGACGCCAGGTCAAATATGAGATATTAATTCAGGATTATGAGATAATAAAGTTAGTAGTCAGTCATAATTGAGATAAAAGTCATAATTATGAGACAATAAGTCAAAATTATGACATATATAAGTCAGTTATTATTTTGAGACCTTTGCTCAAAATTGTGAGATACTATGTTGTAATTATGGAAGGGGATCTCATTAATTTGAGATAGCAAGTCATAATTATGAGATGCTAAGTAATAGTTTTAAGATAGACTTCTCACTATTGTGAGATGTCATAATTATTATGAAGCACTAAGTTGTAATTATGAGGTACTAAGTTTTGCATTAGCCCTGCGATGGACTGGCGACCTGTCCAGGGTGTATCCTGCCTTCCGCCCGAAGACTGCTGGGATAGGCTCCAGCACCCCCCGCGACCCTGACGGAGAAGCGGCTTAGAAAATGGATGGATGGATGGAAGTTTTGCATTATGTCATTGTTATGAGATAGCAAGTCATAATCATGACATCCTATTTCAGAATAAGGAGATACTTTAGCAATTGTGACTTAAAACAGGGAGAGTCTATCTTAAATGTATGACTTAGAATCTCATTTTTGTGAAATAGGAAGTCATAATTGTGAGACATTAAGTCAAATTTATGAGAAATTATGAGAAAATGTGCTTCCATAGCAAAATAACTAGAAAATGTGAGCCAAAATTTGCAGAAAAAAAGAAAGTGTGTTTTATGAAGAGGATTTGTAACTTATTTTCACTTATTTTCACTTATTTTCACTTATTTTCACTGGGGATTTGTTTTGCATATGACTGCATATTAATTAAAAAAAAATGTTTCCATTCCGCCGGGGAAATGGTCACCAGGAGGTCAGTAGATTGATAGATAGATTCAAACTATTGAGCTGTGAGAAAGCTTAAATTCTGAAATGCTGTGAGTTTAACTGAGCAGGCCTGAACTAAACTGAACTGACTTTTTTGAATGTGGTCTGAATTTAATTCTGAATGTAGGGGAGGAGGTGAAGAACCCTCAGAAGTCCATCCCTCTGGGAATCGTCATTGCTCTTCTCATCTGTTTCTTGGCTTATTTTGGCGTGTCGGCCGCTCTGACTCTGATGATGCCGTACTACCTACTCAACATCCACAGTCCACTTCCCGTCGCCTTCGCCTATGTGGGCTGGGCTGCAGCCAAATATGTGGTGGCTGTGGGATCCCTGTGCGCACTCTCTACCAGGTAATTAAGAATTATAGGATATGCAGTTATACTCACTTGTGTTCCTGCTGAAGAACCTGTGTTCTATAACTGAACAGAGTGGCATGAAGCATGTCTGTCCCTTAGAAATCTTATGTAACTTTGAGCCAAATTGGGTGTGTAACTGGAAACTGTAAACTGGGCAGTTAAAGCATTTGGTCTGTTAAGAATCAGATTTATATATAAGACACACTTGCCTGATCCAAGCTAGCTTCTTTAGTTTGGCACTAGAGTTATTTTTGGACAAAAGTACAGACATGAGTTCATTCTCCAGTGATGCCACAGCTACGGCTGGCCAAGAGGAGGACCTCCCGTTAGCAGACGAATCTGCAGAATTTGCAGTTACTCTAAGGATGCTGAGCTTAATATTGCAATAAATATTAAATAAAACAATACTAAATAAATAAATACATTGCATTATTATGCAATGCCAGCACTTCAAAGATCAGTAAGGAACCAATTTTTTAGTTACGCTCCTGCCAAACTTCTGCAAATGTTCCTCCCTTTCCTGCCTGTGCAAAAAAATCCACACTTCTTGTCCCGCTCCCACTAGCAACCTAAACGTTTTATCCCGCTCCCACCCGCAGTTGCACATAGCTGTCCTCCATCAACTGAAAATTACATTAGGCTTGCCTTTATTCAGCTCTATTGTTGTGTGTTCACCTTCATTAACAGCACTTTTCACAACATTTAAAGGCTCCGCTATGATATGTTGTTCTCCAGGGTTGTTTCTATTTGGAACTTGCTTAGAACTTCTAGTTAGAATAAACTTTCATTTTATTATTATTATTAAGTTATTATTAAGTGACCCTTATTAGTCCCACAACGGGGAAATTTCACCTCCGCATTTAACCCATCCGTGAAGTGAAACACCACATACACACTAGTGAGCACACACACACTAGGGGGCAGTGAGCACACGGTGGGCAGCCCAATCCACAGCACCCGGGGAGCAGTTGGGGGTTAGGTGTCTTGCTCAAGGACACCTCAGTCATGGACTGTCGGCTCTGGAGATCAAACCGGCGACCTTCCGGTCACAAGGCTGGATCCCTAACCTCCAGCCAACGACTGCCCTGTAGTCAGTACTTTTCAGTACTTTGCTGTGGGATATGACTTTTATGTGCTTAATATTAAGTGATTATTATCATTTTATTTTGGCCATTCATTTGCGGTATTCCTCAATAAGTGTGTGTTGTTCCGCTCCTGCCCACACTGGGCTGGTTAACTGCCCACTTCTGCGCATGACACTGAAAATTAGCCAACAAACATTTTTACCTGTGGGAGTGCAGAGCTCTAGTTCATGTGACTCTAAGAATGCATATACTGGCCTATGTGTTCGCATTGTGTGACGGGGCGAGACTTAACTAGACCTAACTAACCCACTCCCCCCAAAAAACTATGGCTGCTACTCCTGTTTTAGCAATGTGATGCATCATGCCATACAGAAAAGTGTTAAAACCACATAAGAGTGTCTGTTTGTGTTTACTTAACAACTCGACTGCACTCACTCAGGACTCAGATACTTTCACGATTGACTGAAAACATACTGGGTTGGTTATTTTTTGGGGTTAATAATGATCCAATCATTCCACAGTCTCCTGGGCTCCATGTTCCCAATGCCTCGAGTGCTGTTTGCCATGGCCAGAGATGGCCTAATCTTCAAAACACTTTGTAAGGTCAGCTCGAGGAAGAGTCCAGTGGTGGCCACTCTCTCGTCCGGTACTGTAGCAGGTGAGGAAAGAGAGGAGAATCTAATGCTTTGTCTCTAATATGTGTTAGTGTGCATGTTGTCAAGTCTAATCTAATGCATGTTAGTGTTCTGGGCTTCAACCAACCTTGGCAAAAATGGGCATTTGTTTGTTTTGTTGTTTAACACTGGGTTTGCCAGGAATTCAACAATGAGATGTTCGACATCCATTGCTCCCAATGAATCACTCACCACCCACTCTGGTCAACAGCAAATGTTGGAAAAACTGAACATTTTCACAACTTTGGTTTATTGGGAGGAACAAAGAATACATCAAACCAAAAATAAAATATAGTTCCACCATATTTTTTTCAATTAGGCACAACCCACTTAAACCTCCTAATTGCCTTTCACAGCATTGCATCATGATACTATGCAAATGATCATATAGGATCATTGTAACATGTACTTGATTAAATTTCAATTTAAAATTGTGTTATATGATGCACATCCAGTGTAAACCTGTAAGGCTATGTATTTGTTTCATTATTAATCCCTAAAGGTTGAATTTAAGTTTCTCTCACTGTCAAAAATACATCAGGTCTTCTACTAATAGTGAGATTCATGGGACAGCAGGAGATTTCCAGTGCAGTAAAAGTCTCCTACGACCTAAAAGAGAGGTGACAACTAACATAACTAATTGCTTTAAATGAAAACATGTTGGCATTGCTGGGAATGCCAAACATGCCTATGTCTGCTGATCACTTTAACCAAATTCCTAGTATTTTTAAGCGTACATCAGAAAACACAGTCAGAACCCAGTTAGTTTGGGACAATTCAAAACATATGGATCAGGTTCACAGGAGATTGTTTACGTCTGTCACATTCTTCTGTAATCTTTGGATAAATTGAAGTTTACAATGAATCCTAGGTGCTACTTTAAACTACTAAACTGTTTAGGACTTTATCAGCCCTAAACGCTCTCCGACCAGTCCTTGGAAAATTGTGTTTTAAGCTTTTTGTCCCAGCCTAACTTTAGCAGTGGTGAATGAACTAAACAAACCATGTAGTTGAGTTAAAGTAGAGAAACCCAAGGTAAAATATATATATATATATAACTCCAGTAAAAATAAATATAACTCCAGTAAAAGTAGAAGTTCCTCCCTTTAGACCTCCACTTGAGTAAAAGTACTAAAGTATTTACCTTCAAATGTACTTAAGTATAAAGTAAAAGTACTAAAAGAGTAATTCTGGCTCTGATCTGGTCCTGTTATCATTTTTATAACCAGACTGGCTTCATGAACTCATTTCAGGTGAAAGTCCTCCAGCGTCTCTCTTGGTAAACCAGTCTTTTAATAGAACGTCATTAATTAGTGACGCTGACGTCTATTAAAATGATCAGAAGCACAAAACACTGAAGGTAAACAGTTTCCATCAGGGAGAACCGAGTGGCTCTGAAATCACTTTTTACACACAAGCAAAGTTTCAGTTTCAGATTTATTTACAACTTAGTTCCAAGTTTAAGTTGAATAAAAACTGGCTTTAAACTCAGGATCACAGATGAGCTCCTTTACTATGTTGATCTGTAGGCGTCTGTTCATAAACATAAACCAGCCCAAACTCATTTACTATAAAATGAAATGGTGTTTGTAGAAATTCAGAAAAAAGCTTACAACTTAAACTTACAACTTAAACAGTGTACACACAGGTAGATGGAGGTAGTGTTAGGAGTCTTGCCCAAGGATTCTTATTAGTACAGTGCAGGGTGTTTGCACAGGCAGGGGATTATAGGAGGCAGAGGTGTTACCCACTACACTATACCAACCATATTGTGTCCAAAATGGATATATGCTCAATCTAAAACTCAGGACTCCATGAATGCATCCTCCCTCTTTAGTTGGCTGCATATGGGTATAATGGGTGTGATTGTCAGCCCAATGTTTTTAGTTTTTTTAATCATAAAGTCAACAAAGGTTTAGTCAGTTATTGAGTATATTCCAAAATGTTGGTATAGTTCATGCTGGACCCATTAGGATTTAGGTTGTTGATTACCATTTGCAGTCAGTCATTTTAGTCATATTAACACCCAAGCAATATTTAAACAGTTGAGTTAAAATAAAAGCTTTTGCCGGCTGTTTTCCATGTTGCAGAGGAACGTCTGAAAAGCATAATGAATGTTTCATGCATTGAGCTGCAGACGTATCTGACAAATCTGATGCACCAGATGCATTATGCACCGTGTAAGTGAATGGGATACGTGGTACCTTGATGTATCAGAACGGTGTATTCCAGCATAAATTCTGTGACATTCAGTGAAGCACTCAGAGCCATCATGTTGAATCTTGGAGGTTAAAAACATTAAGAAGAGAGGATTTCAGCTCGGCTTCTTTATAAATTTGTACATGAAATTCGTTACTAATATTGTAAAACATCTAATATTCGCGTGTAGATATTTTTCAGGCGGCACGGTGGCGTGGTGGGTAGCACTGGGTTCGATTCCCCGGCCGGGTGACCGGGGTTCTCTCTGTGTGGAGTTGGTATGTTCTCTCTGTAGGTGTCCCCCGAGTTCTCCGGTTCCCTCCCACAGTCCACAGATATGCAGTCAAGCCAATTGGACATGCTAAATTGCCCCTGGGTGTGAGTGAGTGAGTCTGCCCTGCGATGGACTGGCGACCTGTCCAGGGCGTATCCTGCCTTCCGCCCAATGACTGCTGGGATAGGCTGCAGCACCCCCCCCCGCGACCCTGACGGAGAAGCAGCTTAGAAAATGGATGGATATTTTTCATTTTTCTTATTTTTAATTTTTTTGCATTCTTTCTGTTTTCTTTATGTCGTCCCCTAAGTTTTGCTGTCAGTTGAGGGCACTTCATGAAGCCTGCCTCGGCCTTATCCAGCCGAATGGCACAATTACACAGACCTACAGCCCTGTGGACTCGGTAGTCCGCACAGTTTGGGGAGAAGACTGGAGATTTGGAGTGAGAAATAGTCTCCTGCGCTGTCACCATGTTCGTTGCTGCTTTCAAGGAGGGTATCTTTAAGGTTGACTCAGTTCTAATTTGCCCCCTAGTGGTGACAACTTTCATTCCTCTAAATCCACAGATGAGAATGTAAACCATCCTGCTAACTTGGCTCAAATAAAGCATAATGCTAGCCTTAGTGGAGTACACTGTTCCCCATTCACCGCTCACCTCATTCTCAGGCTCTGCTGTGTCCACACAGTGACTTTTCCCACAGACTCAGCTTAGAAACCCGTGTGACTTGGGTGCAATTCTTACCATCTGATGAATGGGCTTCAGAGAACCCTTCTGTACCAGACACAAAAGGTCTACAAAGAAGAAAAGAAAGGGAAATCATGTGGTCTGATTTATTTGCAGCAATAATGGCATTCTTATTCGACCTGAAGGCGCTGGTCGACATGATGTCGATTGGAACCCTCTTCGCCTACACTCTGGTGGCCATTTGCATTCTCATACTCAGGTTAGCGACCCGGCTTCACATCATGTCATTCCTAACCCCATGACAGAGACATTGACCAGCACTCACAAATACACACACCAGTCGTAATGTTTAAAACATGTGAATTAGTACTGATTAAAGCTGCACTATATATGATTTGGGGATTTGGAGACCTCTCTGGTGGAAATGTGTAATTGCACCCAACGTGTGGAAAAACACCTTGTAAAGTAGTTTAGGCTTCAGACCCCACAACCACAAGGATGAATCTGATGTTTGCGAGTGCATTATAAGAGAATCCAAAGAGAAAACATGGCAAAGAATGTATCCTCTGATCAGTATAATGTTGATGCATTTTAGACATAAAAATTGAGCTGGACTTTCTTTTTAATGTGTGTGCATTTGATGCTATGCAAAGACACATGATGTCTAAAAAACTCCTCCTCTCAAATTATTATTTCAGGTTTTACAGAATGACTTGCAGCAGAGCGCCCATTATATTCAAGCCTGTTTATTCCTCCTGACTGCTACATCTTTCAAAAATAATGACAAAATCTTACATAGTGCAGCTTTAGGTGCAGGCTAACGCCCTCCTTCAGAGGATTCAGCCTTGTAAAAGAAATATATTTTGGAACTCAAAAGACTGACCTGTATAGATTAAAGTTAAATCACATGCTTTAATATGTCACAGTATTTTCTGGTTTGTTATCCTGAAGTCCTGAAGCTTCACTATTTTTCTCCCCATAGGTATCAGGAGAGCGAGTCTGTGGAAAACGATGTGCATGTGACGCAAAGCTCCATGTTCAGCTTTTTAAAACCTCCATCTTACCCGACCAAGAAAACTTCAAACACCGTCACCACATGCACTGCATTCATCAGTATGGAGAGCCAACCTTTATGTTTACATCTGACAAACAGCATTTTGGCACCTACAATATTAGACACTGTAATCACTATTATAAGTGATTTTGTGGGCCAGCTAGACCCTGTATCTCTTTTAGTATATCAACATAGTTGTGTTATTGTAGTGTTTTGGGCCAGCTAGACCCTGTATCTCTTTTAGTATATCAACATAGTTGTGTTATTGTAGTGTTTTGGGCCAGCTAGGCACTGTATCTCTTTTAGTATATCAACATAGTTGTGTTATTGTAGTGTTTTGGGCCAGCTAGGCACTGTATCTCTTTTAGTATATCAACATAGTTGTGTTATTGTAGTGTTTTGGACCAGCTAGACCATGTATCTCTTTTAGTATATCAACATAGTTGTGTTATTGTAGTGTTTTGGGCCAGCTAGACCCTGTATCTCTTTTAGTATATCAACATAGTTGTGTTATTGTAGTGTTTTGGACCAGCTAGGCACTGTATCTCTTTTAGTATATCAACATAGTTGTGTTATTGTAGTGTTTTGGGCCAGCTAGGCACTGTATCTCCTTTAGTATATCAACATAGTTGTGTTATTGTAGTGTTTTGGGCCAGCTAGGCACTGTATCTCCTTTAGTATATCAACATAGTTGTGTTATTGTAGTGTTTTGGACCAGCTAGGCACTGTATCTCTTTTAATATATCAACATAGTTGTGTTATTGTAGTGTTTTGGGCCAGCTAGGCACTGTATCTCTTTTAGTATATCAACATAGTTGTGTTATTGTAGTGTTTTGGGCCAGCTAGGCACTGTATCTCTTTTAATATATCAACATAGTTGTGTTATTGTAGTGTTTTGGGCCAGCTAGGCACTGTATCTCTTTTAATATATCAACATAGTTGTGTTATTGTAGTGTTTTGGGCCAGCTAGGCACTGTATCTCTTTTAATATATCAACATAGTTGTGTTATTGTAGTGTTTTGGGCCAGCTAGGCACTGTATCTCTTTTAATATATCAACATAGTTGTGTTATTGTAGTGTTTTGGACCAGCTAGGCACTGTATCTCTTTTAATATATCAACATAGTTGTGTTATTGTAGTGTTTTGGACCAGCTAGGCACCGTATCTCTTAAACCAGCTTAGACCAGCATGTAATGTTTTTTTCATAGTTATTTTTGTGTTTTTTAGGATATAATCATATTCGTATTATTGTTGTGTTTGGGGCAGCTCGGCCCCATAGCCGCATTAGCATGTAAGCATGGTTATGTTATTTAGTACCTCTCTCTGCTTGGTCTCTGCAGTCATCTTGGTGTTGGTGCTGACAGTGCTGTTGACCAAAGCCATCAGGAATCTGCTGCTGCTGGAGGTTTGGAGCCTGGTGTGTATGTCCGTAATCCTCATGCTGATGATGCTCAGCGTTCTGCTCATCTGGAGGCAGCCGCAGAACCCCACCAAAGCCTCCTTCATGGTGAAAACACATAGATTACAGAATGCACATATATTACTGTACACTACCACATACGTACAGCACATGTAACTTATCACAGCACAAGTACGTCCAATTCTAAGGCCCATGCTACAACCCCAATTCCAATTAAGTTGGGACGTTGTGTAAAACATAAATAAAAACAGAATACGATGATTTGCAAATCCTTTTTAACGTATATTCAATTGAATACACTACAAAGACAAGATATTTAATGTTCAAACGGATAAACTTTATTGTTTTTTTGCAAATATTCACTCATTTTGAATTTTATGCCTGCAACACGTTCCAAAGAAGTTGGGACAGGGGCAACAAAAGACTGGGAAAGTTGAGGAATGCTAAAAAAACACCTGTTTGGAACATTCCACAGGTGAACAGGTTAACTGGGAACAGGTGAGTGTCATGATTGGGTATAAAGGGAGCATCCCTGAAAGGCTCAGTCGTTCACAAGCAAGGATGTGAACAACTGCATGAGCAAATAGTCCAACAGTTTAAGAACAACGTTTCTCAACGTGCAATTCCAAGGAATTTAGGGATTTCATCATCTACAGTCCATAATATCATCAAAAGATTCAGAGAATCTGGAGAAATCTCTGCAAGTAAGCGGCAAGGCAGAAAACCAACACTGAATGCCTGTGACCTTCGACCCCTCAGGCGGCACTGCATTAAAAACCGACATCATTCTGTAACGGATATTCCCACATGGGCTCAGGAACACTTCAGAAAACCATTGTCAGTGAACTCAGTTCGTCGCTCCATCTACAAGTGCAAGTTAAAACTCTGCCATGCAAAGCGAAGCCACATATCAACACCACCCAGAAACGCTGCCGGCTTCTCTGGGCCGAGCTCATCTGAGATGGACTGACGCAAAGTGGAAAAGTGTCCTGTGGTCTGACGCGTCCACATTTCAGATTGTTTTTGTAAATCATGGACGTCGTGTCCTCTGGGCCAAAGAGGAAAAGGACTGTCCGGATTGTTTTCAGCACAAAGTTCAAAAGCCAGCTGATGGTGTGGGGGTGTGTTAGTGCCCATGGCAGGGGTAACCTGCACATCTGTGAAGGCCCCATTAGTGCTGAAAGGTACATACAGGTTTTGGAGCAACATCTGCTGCCATCCAAGCAGCGTCTTTTTCAGGGACGTCCTGCTTATTTCAGCAAGACGATGCCAAGCCACATTCTGCATGTGTTACAACAGCGTGGCTTCGTAGTAAAAGAGTGCGGGTACTAGACTGGCCTGCCTGCAGTCCAGACCGGTCTCCCATTGAAAATGTGTGGCGCATTATGAAGCGCAAAATACAACAATGGAGACCCTGGACTGCTGATCAACTGAAGTTGTACATCAAGAAAGAATGGGAAAGAATTCCACCTACAAAGCTTCAACAATCAGTGTCCTCAGTTCCCAAACGCTTATTGAGTGTTAAAGGAAAGGTGATGTAACACAGTGGTAAACACGCCCCTGTCCCAACTTCTTTGGAAAGTGTTGCAGGCATCAAATTCAAAATGAGTGAATATTTGCGAAAAGCAATAAAGTTTATCCGTTTGAACATTAAATATCTTGTCTTTATAGTGTATTATATTGAATATAGGTTGAAAAGGATTTGCAAATCATCGTATTCTGTTTTTATTTATATTTTACACAACGTACCAACTTCATTGGAATTGGGGTTATATGTTTACAGATAGAGGTAGTTATGGCTGTATGATCTAATGTAATGTAATCTCAGGCACCTGAGAAAATTTGATTTTTGTATGTCAGTATGTTCATTTAACTCATTTTCAAACCTCTCCTCATAGAAACCCATTATTAAAATAGGTCTGCTGGTGATAGAATTTAATGAATCTGCGCAATGACTGGAAGCGTCCAGGAGAAATTTGGAATCACACTTTGTTGTTTAAAGTAGCTCAGAACATATTAACCACTTTTTAAATATGTTTTTACAGGCGCAAACATATTTATTGCCAAGATAATGATTTTACATAATGTGCTTAGATGAACTTTTTCACAGAGTTGTGTCAGGCTTTTTTATTTTACTTCTTTTTTTTTTTTTACTTTGCAAATTCATTGTATGAAAACAAAAGCTGAGCTTGTGTGTTACAGCTGTATTATACAATCATGTTACCTGATTACAATATTATATTGCTGAGTATATGCTATATGGCCAAAAGTTTGTGGACAACCCTCTACATGATTGAGTTCGGGTGTTTTGATTAGTATTTAAGTATCATAAAATGTGACGCAGGCTTCTTATTCTATTCTGAAGCCTAGGTGTCATAAATGGTTGCAATACACCTGTACTGGGGTGTATTGCAGGGTCAGACCTCTTGTGTGTGTGTGTCTGTGTGTGTGTGTGTGTGTGTGTGTGTGTGTGCATGTGCAGGTGCCCTTCCTGCCTTTACTCCCTGTAGTGAGTGTGTTCATCAACATCTATCTGATGGTTCAGCTGGGAGGAGACACGTGGATCCGCTATGCAGTGTGGATGGCTGTGGGTAAGTGCCAAAGTGCATGAGCAGCATAAAATGATTGAATAAATAAACAAACTAATACAAGGGATTGTCTTAAGCAGAAGGGGAGGGGGGGGGGGAAGGGGGTTGGGGGGGGGGGGGGGGGGGGGGGGGTGTTCATACTTTTTTGTCTTGGAGGGCCTGAAGTAAATGTCTGTGGTGGGCCGAGGGCCGAAAAATCTAATCAATTCAAATCAAATTTATTTGTAGCGCTTTTTTTACAACTGATGTCACAAAGCAGCTTCACAGAATTCCAGAAAAGACAAAGTTTTAACATGAAATGTAAAAACCCCCATGCGGGCAAGCCGGGGGCAACAGTGGAAAAGCTCCCTCAGAACTGAAGAAGAAACCTTGGGAGGAACCAGGCTCACCAGGGGGGACCCATCCTCCTCTGGTCAAACTACCTACAAGTGATTATATTACTAATATTAATAGCAGTAGTATTAGTAGTAGTAATAGCTGGGAGTCTATGAAGACATCAGTGTAGGGTGGGCAGCTAGTCCAAGGCAGGTGGCAGTAGCTGGGGCGTGGGCAGCTGGTCTGAAGTGGGCAGCAGGAGGGCTCAGCAGTCGGTTGTCCTTCAGTGTCCAGCGGGACATGTGGGCAGGTTGTAAACTCAGAAAAGAGGCAGAGAGAGGGAATTAGTTTTATTCTGTCTGTTTGTACATAAACAGGGGATGTAAACATTTCCAGAGTGTGGCTAACGACTCCAGCAGGTCTCACTATGACAGCTTAACTAACAGGAGAGAACCAGAAGGACACACAGACACGGCAGCAATCTGAAACAGTTTGGCATCCCTCCGCTCCACCGTCCACAAACTTGAGTGACCGCGTGCGAGCAGCGGGACGACGGCACCAGCGTCTCAGTTTACTATAATTCCCTGTGTCCATGGATCCCTGGATCTGCTGCCTTTATCTAGGGGGGAACATTAGCTACCAAAAGCTAAACTGAACAAGTGAGTTTTCAGCCTAGTCTTAAAGATTGAGACTGTGTCTGAGTCCCGAACAGTTTCTGGAAGATCGTTCCAGAGTTTGGGGGCTTTATAAGAAAAAGCTCTTGCTCCAGCTGCAGCCTTATGAATTCTAGGAACTATTAATAATCCAGCGCTCTGTGATCTGAGTAGTTGTGATGGCTCGTAATGAGAAACAAGGTCTTGCAGGTACTCAGGAGCGAGACCATGTAGGGCTTTATAAGTCAATAAAAGGATTTTATAATCAATACGGAATTTAACAGGCAGCCAATGAAGTGATGACAGCACTGGACTGATATGATCAGATGTTCTAGTTTTAGTGAGGACCCTGGCTGCAGCGTTTTGGACTAGTTGAAGTTTGCTTAGATTCCTGCTTGTGCATCCTGACAGTAGCGCATTACAGTAGTCTAGCCTAGAAGTAATAAAGGCGTGTACTAGTGTTTCTGCATCACGCAGGGATAGGGCATTTCTTATCTTGGCAATGTTGTGAAGATGTAGAAAAGCTGTCCTAGTGATGCCGCCTATGTGTTGATCGAATGATAAATCTGAATCAATTATGACGCCAAGATTTTTGCTGCTGAGCCGGGTGTGGCTGGAAAGTCGGCGAGATTTAAAATTAAATCTGATCATTTCTTCTTGCCACTTTTGGACCCAGAAGGAGAACCTCTGTTTTGTTACTGTTTTAGTAGGAGGAAGTTCCGTAGCATCCAGCCTTTCATGTCTTTTATACAGTCCTCTATTTTCTTTAATCTGTATTTGTCATCAGACTTGGCTGATATGTACAGTTGCATAACGTCTGCATAACATTGAAAGTTAAACCCAAAAAGACATTGAAAAAGACCAAACAAAGTGAACTAAAAAGATGTTATAGGTCATTTTACGGTGTATAAATATGAAAAAAATAGGTTCCCTCAGGCCTGAAAGTGCATGACTTTGCCTCCTTCAGGACTGCTTATCTACTTTGGCTACGGCGTGCGGAACAGTGTGCAGAAACAGCGGCTGCTGGGCAACCTGGTCAACATCGAAACCATGGAGACGAAGCCTGAGAAAGACATGACCAAAGGAGGAGACAGTGCCAGTCCGGACAGTTAAACCACACGTCAGCCAGCGTTTCAGCAATCAGCTAACATTTTATAACAATCAGTTCACATTTCTTATCACATTTCACTGAGATGATGATGAAAAAGTTATGCTTGTATTTTTATACTTTTATAAAAATGTTTGATATTTGATATTATATGCCAAATATCTGCTGTGTGATGGACTGATTCATGACACTGTGCAGCAGTCCTTTGAAGTAAGAACAAGCTCAAGGTCAAATAAAAAAGGGCTAAGCGATACATAAGCTCTCTCAAAGTGTGGTGTGTTTAATACATGTGAATAGTAATAAAGCTACACTGTTAGAAATGAGAGGTCAGCTCAACTCAAAATGATTTAGTAAACAATCACATGGCTTTTCTTGAGTTGACTCAACTTGAGGACACAACAGTTCACGCAACTCAAACTTCTTAAGTTCATTTTTTTAGTTCTGCTTCTCAGTTTAGTAAATAAGATGAACTTGTCTTTTATACTCAATTTCCCCGCCAGTCAAGACTTTTTCCACCACATAATCCACATTTTGCCTCTTGGGTGCTCACTTACGGGTGGCTGTGGCATCGCTGGAGTTCAAACTCACAGCCTCTGTTGGGCTGATGGCTTCGTCCACTGCACCACTGAGGAACACATGAAGCAGCTCAGATTGTGTGCCTATAAGTGTTTAATGCACTGGAGAAAATATCTGTTGTTTGAAGTTCAAAGCATGGCGTCATCTCATGTGGTTTGACTGCCTGTTTGAATCCCAGCAATACCACAGCTGTCCAGATCCAGAAGCCCAGAAGAAAATATGCCAGATAGAACTGTGTGATAGAAGGAGCGCCAGCTGGTGGAGAGAAACACAGATTCAGTTCTGTTTGTCTAACTGAGCTGCAGACCTAGAAACAGCAGCTGGGAGAACTTTTCACTCAACTAAGAAGTTTGAGTTGTGTGAACTCTGGTGACCTCAAGTTGAGTCAACTCAAGAAAAGCCATGTAATCAGCTACCATATCATTTTAAGTTGAGAATAGTTCTCATTTTTACGGTGCAGGTAACGACGCTTTCAGGGTTACAATAATTGCAAGTAGCTGTTGATTGTTGATGAAACATATAAGGGTTAATAAGGAATTGACTGAAAGTCGTGGGTTGGTCACGCGGTGAAAAGAGTTCAGTTTTTTTTTTGGGTTATTCAAAGTTTTCATTGTTGCTATGGTGTCTTAGGAGGTTGCTAGAGTTTAAGAAAGCAGTTCATATAGTATTCCAGCTAGTTGCTATGGTGTTGCTATGTGGTTGCTGTGGTATTACAGGTGGTTCCTCGGGCATCATTAGTGATTGTTAGAGCCTGGCCAGGTTGTTGCTTGGGTATTGGTAGGTGGTTACTTTAGTATTTTTTGGTGGTCCCTATGTGTTGCTAGGTGGTCATTATGGTACCTTGGGTGGTTTCTAGGTGTTGCCATAAGGATGCTGTTGTATTGGAGGTGGTTGCGTGTGTTTTTAGGTAGTTACTGTGGATCAGCTCAAGGTTGTAGGTGGTTGCTATGGTGTGGCAGGTGGCATGTAGATGATTACTGTGCATTAGTCTGTATGCAGTGTTAGTGTGTAATAACTGTAATTAATGATCTGTTAGATTAAAATTTTCTGAATGTTTTGCCCTTCAGTGCTTTAAAAAATGGTCTATGGATGATTGCTGCATGAAATCCATAGTCCTGATCAGTCCAAAAAGCACAAGTGTACTAGTTCCTTTTATACTCAACGTCTGGGCCATGTTTGGTGGTTCTAGTTCAGAAATTGGCTTTGAAACTTTTACATATTTTGAGTGTAGAATAATAACGAAGGGGAACATCAGTGACCAAACTTTGATAAAGCTGTTGCTATGAAATGCCAGGTGGCTGATAAGGTGTTGCAAGGCCATTGCTATAGTATCCCGGGTGGTCGCTAAGGTGTTGCTAGACCATTGCTGTTATCCCAGGCCATTTCCTATGTGAACACAGAAATGTTTGTGGTTTTAGCTTGAAAACTGTGAAAATGGTACAGAAACGTATAGAATAATAAAGCAAAGAGCAGCAAGCTGGCTTTGTCCAGCACAATTATCAAGCCTCTTTGGATAACTATGGCTCTAACAGTTTGACTGATATTGTCCCTGACAAATAATTTAGTAAAATAAAGGATTAATGTCAATGTTATATGAACGAGACGCCTAATGTTTTGTGTGTCTGTGTTGTTTAAGGAGTTACACCAAGATATCTAAGATATCATGAATCATTTTTCACATGCTTCATTAATGAAAAAGCTGAAAAAGGCTTTTTAAATCCTACTTATTGGCCCAAACTCACGCAGGAACAATAGCCCTGTTCATGAAGACTTACCTGTGGCACAACTCAGTGGTGCATAAGCAATCAAACCTCATGAAAAAGCTTGGCACTCAAAAACTGGGTCATTCCGCTATACAGAACCTACATTAGCTAATCTATATGCTGCAGACATGAACGTCAGTCACTTCTACATAGGTGGGCCATTCATCCCAAACACCACCCCCCAACCCCCACCCACCCCCGCTAGAGCCTATACACATATGTGTTTGCTGTCTCAGACATGGATTAAGCCGACCTAGATTTAAACAAGAGAACAAAACGCAGTGCTGTTTAAAAGTCGGAGACCACCCTTTTCGCTTACTAAGTTCTAGCCAAAACCAACGTTAAGTACGAGTTATTTATTTTTCAGTGTGAAGGGGGAAAAAAACAAGACGCATTTCTTTAACAAGACAAGCACCTCTATAGAATTAAGTATAGTTTAATTTCGTCAGCACTGAATTTTTCACTTGTTTTTGGTGCAACTACTGCCACTCAACCCTTCCATCCTACCAATCTTAAAACCTGCCAGGCTTAAAACCCGCTATCCCCTCTCATCAAAAGCTGTTCCCAAAACTGTTAGTGTTCCCGTTCAAACAGTCAATAAGTCACACAATCAACCCAAACACACCAAACATGCCTTAAATTTCTTCCTCATGCGCATCCAAACTGGCTAAAGGAGAACATTCTGAGAAGCTGTAAGAGAAACTGTGCTCAGTAATCTTTGTGCAAGAACCAGTACCACCCATTACTCACCACACCACACTGGGGGGCTGCGCTGCTGAGGAAGATGAGGAGGAGGAGGACAGCGTGCTGCTGTAGAGCAGAGGAATAATGCTCTGCGTCATTCACCTCACACTGTGTGCGTTATTCCTATGGTCCCAGTGTGTGTTTGAATATGCAGTGCATGTGAGAGTTGCTGAAAAGAAGGCTCTACTCTGGGTCACACAGCATTAAAGGTACTAACATCAAAGAAAATGAATCTTCTACTCTTAATTTTATGTCAGATATTTGCTGCTTTATGTGTGTATGAGTTTCTTTAAATGCCGACAACTTTTTTACTTTCACTGAAGGATATTTTAGAATTTATTAAAAGGGAATTCCCCAGATTTTGCAAAATGTCTGCATAGTTAAACGATTAAGATGCAAACAAAGTCATTCAGGCTGGTTTGGTGTGACACGCTCTGTTCTAAAGAAGCTCCAGGAAGAAAGTCAGATTTGTTCACAGTGGCGGTGATGGGAACCAGACGTCTGATTTCATGCCTCTAAGGCTGCGTTCATATTACCAGGTTGAAGTGGCACAAATCAGATTTTTTGCTCTGATGTGACTCGGATCTGATGTTTTCAGGGCTGTGTGGACACAAATCTGATTTTTTGCTCTAATGTGACTCAGATCTGATGTTTTCAGGGCTGTGTGGACACAAATCTGATTTTTTGCTCTAATGTGACTCGGATCTGATGTTTTCAGGGCTGTGTGGACACAAATCTGATTTTTTGCTCTAATGTGACTCAGATCTGATGTTTTCAGGGCTGTGTGGACACAAATCTGATCTTTTCTAATCCGACCTGAGCCCCTTTCATATGCGGTCTCAGATCGGATACGGATCTGATTCGTGGCCGTGTGACCTTAACGTGACGCTCAGATCAGAGTTCTTGTGCTTTTTTTTCACTGTGCCATCATTCAGCGTTACCATGGCAGCAGCGCCGAACAGAAGTTAAAGCCTGTAAACGGTGGAAAATGTTAATGACATTAATGACAGATTTGAGTCACTTACCTAAACCAGTGTGAACCATTGAGTCAGAGAGATGGGATTTGAGCAATGAGGCCTGTAATGAGAATGTAACCTAAAAGACATCTACGCAAAATGTATTTAACATCTATTCATGGTGGAGAGGTACATGCATTGTTGTTAGGCAACCCCAGGAAAATGTCTTTTTCCAGATTTCTGACTATTTACCATCATCAACAATACATAAAACCCCGTAGGTTCACTGCTGGTTTTGGACAGTAAATAAAATGTCTATCTTTGTTTTGTAGACATTGCGACGTCTGGTTCCCATCACCCCCACTGTAAAGACATCTGAGTCTTTAGTGAATCTTGCCACTTCATACCAAACTCTGAATGACTTCGTTTACGTCTCAATGACTGAATTATATGGAAATTGAATTAAGTTTGAATTTGAAATTTGTTCCTCTTTACCCTAAACATGACTCACATGAGGTCACCTGTGTAAGTGTTGAAGTTAACAACCACAGATAGAACAGGTGACCACAGCCTAACTCGTACTAGCCAGCAGCTGTAGCCTGCCTGGTCGTTTTCACAGCCCGTTGGCCGGTCAGTGGTGTGTTTTTCCTCAGCTAAATAAACACGGGAGCTTTTTTAGCCTGCAGGCCTGGCCATCCCTATCCGGCTGCAGAAAGAGCCCATTGAGCCCAGCTGGAGGAATTTGGGGTGTTAATGCTAGCGCTGAGAGCAGGAATGCGTGTGTGTGTCCAAAGGCAGCTGGTTTAGAGCGTCAGTCTCTCACACACGGTCCCCACACTCGCTCTATCTGCTCTGCTCTGCTGTCTCTGGTCTACTTCTGTGACAAACTGAAAAGTCTAGTGCATAAAAAAGGCATTTGCAGTGCATTTGGAGTGAAGCGACTCCGTCATGAAGCTGGCCGTGGTGCTGTTGGCTCTGCTCTTCTGCACGCTGCTCTTTCAGCTCGGTGAGTCCCTCTCAGGCCCTAAATGGAAAGAAGCCTATGCCTGAATCTCAGTGATGAAGTAGATGCTGTACCATTATAAGTTCTGATGTTCTTCAGGCCTTCGTCTAATACCCAACTTGTGATGTCTTGTCTTTACTCCTGTTAATGCATGCAAAAGATTAAGAAGGAATTCTCAAAATGTTCGAAATTCCTGTTTAATTAAATGGTTACGATGAAGGTTTGGTGTTAAACGCTCTGTTCTGGAGAAACTGGAGGTGATAGGAACCAGACGTCCACCTCTAAAAGCTCCCTCACTGAAAGTTACTACATGAAATGGTTATGAATCCACTGCCTGATGACTGTGTTTTGTGTTAGTTTTGAGATTCTGGCCTACACCGTATTTTTAAAGTGCATGTGGGGCGGGGAGTTACTGTTGCGTGCAGAAGTTTTGGCGCCCCTGGTCAAATGAAGGGGTTTGGTTGATCGTCTAAGTGAAAAGTTCACACAGTTTTGACACACTTCGGCACACTTTGATGCACAATTACTGCTCACTTGCAGAATTTAACAGGTCACATCGTATTGCCTTTGCAAATGTTTTAGATTTTATGCTTCATTTTTCAACCTGTTAAACTCGGCACATCAGTTGTTCTTGAAAAAACAGACCCTGTGCTGTAATTTGAACAGATCTGTAAAGTGCTCTCTGTAGAGGATGTGTTAACTGTGTTCGGTTTCAGTTAGAAAGTCAAGAACACGTCATTTGACCGGGGGATACCTAACTTAGCAAAATAATAGCTTTATTTCGAGCCCAGACAAAAGGACTTGAGTTTATTGTACAGCACATTGTTTGGCACATAATGTCTTCAAATGTGGTTTATAAATAAAGGAGACTTAATATTACCCAGAGAAAACTTCTTTTCAGGTTTTTCACTATTTATTTCCACCGTCATCATCAGCATTACATATAAAACGACTCGTGTAAGTTCTCTGGTGGTTTTGATAGTAAATAAAATGTCTACATTTGTGCTGTAGGTATTGTGACGTCTGGCTCCCATCACTACCACTATAAAGAGATCTGAGTCTATAGGTTTCTCTGCAATGAACCATTTCACACCAAACCGCTCTGAATGACTCTGTTCACATCTCAGCCACTGAATTCTGCACAGATTTTGGAAAAAAAATAAGCAGAGATTTTAAAATGTTGTAAGCTAATGTGAATGTAGCTTAAAAGCCTTTAAGCACCATCCACTGTATTTTTATTGAAAGTGTAATTTGCTCATGAAAGCAGTAAAAAAAAACATTTTTTTAAATGCATTTTATAATATTACGTGCGCACACACACACACACACACACACACACACACACACACACACACACACACACACACACACACACATTCTAAGCCACTTATCCTTCTGGGTCATGGGGGAGCTGAAGCCTATCCCAACAATCACTGAGTGTAAGGCAGGACACACCCTGGCTGGGCCACCAGTCTACCATATACTTTATTAATAAAACAGAAAGTAATGGGAAAAAAACAGAATTCATACTTTTCGTACACAGTTTTACACAAAAGTTGCCTCAAATGACATTTAGTTGGTTTTGATTAGCACATCCTCTACACAGATCTCACTGAAACATGTCATTTTCCTGCTTGTTTTAGTGCATAACATCTTTTTGTTGAGTTGGACATACTGGGAAAAATACAGCATGAAATATGAAGGGTGCCAAAACTTTTGCACAGGCTATATTTTAAATGTAATTTTCTCCAACATGTTAAATTTAACAGATAAAACATAACTGTGCATTAAAGTCTGTAGGTAAGTGTGCTCTCTGTAGATAACGTGCACTGATAAACAACAACATAAAAATAATAATAACCATTATTATTATTATTATTATTATTATTATTATTATAACACATTATTGCCCAAACCTCTGCATATGACAGTAGTACAAACTGGTTTGCTCTCTAGACTGCACTCATGCTTTAGTACACAGAAGCCTTTTTAAGAGCTGTATTATATCTATAAACATGCAGGCCTGAGCCAGAAGGAGGGTCAGCAGTCGAAGCCAGTGGCAGCTCAAAGGCCTAAAAGCAAGTCTAAGGTTGAGAAAGTGGTGGACAAGAAGACCAAGAGCGCATCTGTTAAACCCAAAGCCAAAGCCACGCCTCGGCCTCCAGCGGCTCAGACGTACCTGACTCAGGTGCTGGATAAGGGGAAGTTCCAGAAGGTGGGCAAAACGCTGTCCGTCACGGCAGGACTCACGCTGGAGCTGAGGTGTAAGGGCAGTCCGGTCCAGTGGGGTGTCCCACCTTACCTGCAAGAGGACGACGATGGGCGACTCAGGTATGTGGTCAAGGCTGGTTGTCATGGTTACAGTGGCAGGTCAGCGGCTCAGATCCACTACAGGCCAAAGGTATTAAAGCAAGCAGTTCTACAGCTTCTATATATATTCACAGTGAAGTCTTTGTATATAGTAAGCCAGTTAATGCTCCACTGGTGTTGCAGCGCTGTACACTTAGCATATTCTACTGAAAAGCCTTTGACTGGGAGCAGCTGTTACAATAAGTCTTTAAGTCTTCCCGCACTTTTAAAGGGGAAAGCCACCCATTTTTCTAAATTTCTCCTTGACTCAATGGTTAATGTAAACAGAGTCATTCAGAGCGGTTTGGTGTGAAATGGTTCATCGCAGAGAAACTTACAGACTCAGGTTTCTTTACAGTGGTGCTGATAGGAACCAGACGTCACAACGGCTACAACACAAATACAGCCCTTCTATTTACTCTCCGAAACTAATAGTGAACCTATATGAGTCTTCTGAGATTTATATGCCATGTTAATCATGATAAACTAGTCCTAAATCTGAGAAAAGTACGTTTTCTTTGGGGACAAGTTTGACTCACAGCACCCTTCATGTACTTCTCCACCACTGAAGAATTTTTAAAAGGCATTTTAAGCCAAAAGCTGTTCTGAAAATCACTGTAACACAACGTCTCAGACATCAGTCGGCATATTCAGCACTGATTTTGTGTAATAACTTTTAAATGATGTAGATTTTAGACTCTTCAGACGTCTGGTTCCTATCACCACCACTGTGAACAGTTCTCTTTATGGACCAATTCATATTAAACCACTCTCAGTGACTTTATTCACATCTTAATGATTTAATTATGCAAAATAAAATAAAAAAAGTTGTGTGACATGAAGACATATTTATATTAATTTATATGAAACCTATGGCCTCTCTCTGCAGGCCCCCTAGTGGCCATTGCTTTGACTGAATTAATGAAATAATCAAATATCGGATTGAAGCTGCACGTAAGCTTGTAAGATTTCTTTGTTGAAGTAGCATTGTGCCCTTTTTAATGAGCTCATTGAGGAGCTGAAATATAAACATTGCTACATTTATGCTAATAGCAAGCTCACACTCCTGCACACTAAAATGTCATTGTATGAAAGTAAGTCTACTATTGCGCTTTAACCCTGTTGTATAAAAACTCCAGCTGCTCATAATGTACTCCACTACTGCCAAAGCAACTTATATAGTACAATTAATAAAGCTTGGGCATGTTTTTGAGCAGCTGCCACACTGCAAAATGAAAAAGTTGAGAAAACTCAAAATTTCAAGGCAACTTACTGCACTCGAATTTTTGTGTTTTGATCCCAACTCAAACTCTTAAGTTTTTAAGAAAGTCACTCACAGTTGAGCCAACTTATTATTTCTGGTTCCAATTATTTATTTATTTATTTTTCACAGGTATATAAACTTCAGATTTTAAGTCTTACATACAAAGAATTCCAAATGATTAAAGTTGTGCCTACTTATTATATCTTGTTCAGATCATTTGTCTTTCCCATGTATATGAACCTCAACATTTAAGTTTTACATACTAAGAGTTCCAAAATTTTTAAAAGTTGTGCCAACTTATATCTTTTTCAGATAATTTATCTTTCCCATGTACATAAATCTCTAAATTTAATACCGTTCTGCATCAAGAAATTGCATGTGGCAAGAATAAGACCACCAAGCAGGCTGATTCAAAAATAACACTTCTGACTTGAGTAACAATGCAAGAAATAAAGTGCTGCAGTACAGCATAAACAAACAATATCCAGATTTAGATTCACTTTCTAAGTTATGCTAGTTTTCAGAAAATGGGTGCAGTTTTCTGTGCACTCTGTAAGCCCACTCGTGCCTGCCATAACCTTAGGTGGGTGATCAGTGGACATATTACTTTCAATCCAATCCATTTGAGGTACAGCACCTAATCATCCCAAAACAAACAACATCTGGAACCTCTGTGACTGTAGAACTGTGCCCGGCACTAGACTTTTTTTAAAACAGTGCTCAAGGCATAAAGATACACAGAACAATTAAACCAAACAATGGCAAGAAAACAGCCTTGGGGATAAACCAATCAAATGCTTATCAGGAAATTGGGGAACGCTAAAATGTCCTGACATTTCGCACAGAACGATTAGGCCAACGAGCAAAGTGGGGGACAGACCAGCTTCCAATTTAGAGTAAGAGCTTGGTTTTTAAGCTCGTGAACAAGTGGTGGACAATTCCATGAAGATGTGCTGAATAGCTTCAAAAGTTTACGTATGTTCCTGTGGAAACTCCATGTTCAAGAAACAGAGCAGGCCGAGAAGGTAGGCAAAAGCAGTAGGGAGGTCTGGAATGTCTGTGAGAACAATGGCCTCTTCCAGCACAGTGGCAATATTTGAGACTGTGGGCAGCAAGGCAGGTGCATCATCATCATCATCATCAAGAACAGTGAGGACACCCATCTGGACACCTCTGGTCTGCTCATCCTCTGGATCGGTTACCTGTAGAAAAGCAAAAACCACTGCTGTACAACAATCGCCCAAAGAACAAGTTTGAGAGAAAGACTGTTAGGGTGGGAAGGTGTGGTGGGGTCCACAGGCAGGGAGACCTGTCTACGTATTTGACGTTACTAAAAAAACAGGGTCTGTGTCCAAAACTACACTTGTGTACCTTAATGTAAGTGAGGTATTCAAGTCTAGTTTGGGATGCATCAGTTTCTCCGGCGTGCAATCTGGGGCTAAAAAAACTTTAACATGTGGGAGCAGTTTGGACAGAGACCCAACCATGTTTTGTAAGCTCTGCATTTCGGAGATGGCAGCATGAACAGGTGCAGTGCAAACATGGGGTCAGCACGGTAGAGTAAAGGCTGCGTCGAGTCAATGCGTTGCCTGCGCAAACGGCTGTCTGCGTTTGTATGGCCGCGATTCTGCATCATTCTACAGTTTAGGCCACGAAGGCAGGAATGTGTAGGCAGGAACATGAGGCTCGGCAGGCCAGTCACAGCTGCTGCTTTGTGTAGTTACGTTTCTGGGAAGGTGCCCGTCAGGCTGCGGTGTGGGGTGCGTAGGCTCGACGCAGAAGTATAAATTGGCCTTTACGGTGCTGGAATGCCACTGTTTGCACTTCAAGGAAGCTTGCAGTTGAAATGTTTGAACAGCAGCTATCTATAAGATCTAGTACTGCAAGTGCTGCGTCTTCTCATGGTAAAACTAATTCTGCATCACTGCTGTTATGGTAACGTAACGTTACTCCATGCATTATGTAACGTTGTTATTCGGTTGATTTATATTTATCCATTTGCCTCAGTGGTTGCATATGGACAAGAGAATAGCCTAACCTAAAATCACAGCCTGTACATTGTTCATTTTCCTTCCTCTACACAATACATTGTGATTACGTTAACTACACATTACCCCAGTGATGAAATAATTCCAACTTATAACCAGGTCTAGTACACAGATAATGCTAATGCTATCGTTTACACTGGAGCGGAGGAGTCTCTGGGGGAGTCTAATGGCTGACGACAAAGTAGAATAGTAAATCTAGCAGAGTTTAAACGCAGCACAAAAGGCACGGTTTGTCACCAATCTCGCATGTAAATGATTAAAGATCAATATTTTGGTTCGGAGAATCGACAGTATCGCCAAACATATCACAACATTCAAGTGTATTGATATTTTCTTACCCCCCTACCATTTAATCTCCAAGACACATATTTTATGTACATATAGAAACCGTCCAATCACCCAACCCTAATGTGCACCTGTGTTTGAGGGAAAAGCCCACACTGTACTCACCAGGCATGCTGGAAAAAGCTGCTTTGAATTCTCATGGACAAATATGGGTAGACCTTCCAAAGCTGTTCTCTTTCGATGCAGTGCCATGTCAGACGTCTGTAAATCAGAAAAAAAGAAACAGAGTAATACACAAGTACTCCATAGGTGGACTCCAATCCAGGTCCATCCATCCATTTTCTAAGCCGCTTCTCCCTCAGGGTCGCGGGGGGGAGCTGGAGCCTATCCCAGCAGTCTTCGGGCAGAAGGCAGGATACACCCTGGACAGGTCGCCAGTCCATCGCAGGGCAGACAGACAGACACAGACAGCCACTCACACCCAGGGGCAGTTCAGCATGTCCAATTGGCCTGACTGCATGTCTTTGGACCGTGGGAGGAAACCGGAGAACCCGGAGGAAACCCACGCAGACACGGGGAGAACATGCAAACTCCACACAGAGAGGACCCCGGTCACCCGGCCGGGGAATCGAACCCAGGCCCTCCTTGCTGTGAGGCGACAGCGCTACCCACCACACCACCGTGCCGCCCCAATCCAGGTCCAGACCTAAATAAATTTTATTGCGGACAGAGTACACAGTCCGAATAAACTTCACTGGAGGAGTTGGCTGAAATACTGTTTATACTACCTAAGAGAAGAACAAAGCTTGTGTGCTTACTTTGTAATAAAACCATTCAGAAGAAACAACAAACAGGCAGGTGCCCCAGTATAATGACAATAGTGTAGTTCTGGACATTTGAGGACTATACCTACGGTCATCAGCTTTGTTGTACATGAGAAACAGGGGATTTATATTGCTTGGTTGTGCTCTATGGAGATTCAACCCAGTGGAAATTGTGCAACAGGACCTGTAAGATACATATTTGAGTATCCCTGTTCTTGTAGTTACAGCAGCGATAGAAAGCCACTCTTGGCATATTTGACGTTCTCTGCCATGGTGGTGACTGGCAAATTCAACCAGTCTGCAGTGGAATATATGGAACAGAAGAGACGACCTGTAGAGAGACCACCAAATTATTTTGAATGGTGGGGGATATGGTGGCACACCTTCCCAATCACAAACAGTGATTTTTAACCCTTTAGTCACTATTTAATGTTCAACTTTATCCACATGATCCAGCCTATTTTTATTTTTTTTTACAGTTTGCCATTATTCCTTCCAAAAACAAATATAATGTGTAACAGGTAAGTGTACCTGTTCGTCAAGCATTTCCAAGAGGCTGTCCATGTCTTGACTGAAGTATCCCTTTCTTGCACGGCACAGTCCACAAGAGGTCCTTGGTTGTGACACGACAGAACTCCTCACAAATCTGCAGTGCAAATACAAAAGCACAAAAACATTTAATGATTGAGTTACTCATTTCGAGATTTTATCGTTTGTACCTTAAATATTAAACCCTTAGGCACAGTTTCCCCAGACATGGAACTAAACCTAGTCTTTGACGACACAGCAAAGAAAATGCTGTCTATGACTAGGCTTAATCCCTGTCTGGGAAACTGACCTAATCAATACGTGATAGTCTAGTCTACATTTTTGATGTCAAGATACCAGAAACCTGGTAGGTCTGTACCAATACCAATGAAACTTTTTCAATACCAATTTCACAACAAAAAAAGGATGGCACCATAGGTAAAACCCATGGTCAATAAAGTCTTAACTTCTTTTCAAGTAATAAAAGACGGAACGTATTTAAAACAAAACTGTGCCAAAAAAAAAACAATTTTATGGTGAAAAAATCTGAAATAAGGAGAAAAATATATAAATGGCATAAGATGCCATTAATAAGAAAATATTAATATTACAAAAACATTGGCATGTAGTCAGCAAATATTTAAAACATTATTTAATAAAAAATTAACATTTAGCTCAATTAAATACTAAGCGTTGATTCTTGACTTGGAAAGCACACAGACACACTACTAAATACTACTGATAAAAAAAGGCCTTACTTGTTCTTCAAGAAATAGAGCAGGCCATCTCTCCTGGACTTCCAAGACCATGGGCTCAACCTCCACAATCTCCTTTCGCCTAAGGGAGAACGTGAGATCCATCTTCTGTCCGATGAATTCCATATCTTTCTCCTTTTTTATATATAAAAAACACAGCAATGTGTGTACAAGCCCACACACAAACAACTACTACTACTATTATATTAACAACCACACATTAAAATCAAATTGTAATCAATGCAGCAGGCACGTCCTGGGGGTCACCATCAACGTTCCTGTTACTGGGTATGCAGCCAATGGGTGGTAATCCTTCATGGTCTCTGGGTCCAGGATTTCTATATCTGTGTAGCTGCTTTCAATAAGCTGATAAGACCTGTAATGTTCCATAAACCAAGATGAGAGCTTTACAGCGACAAAGGACACCTTTGCAAAGTCCACCAATATGTTCTGTATCTTGTAGAAGTCCAGCAGTCCACTGCATTGCCCAGCAGAAGTTACCATGCCCTTTACATACTGGGTCCCATACAAATAAACATCTTTGGCAAGGGACACAGTTTCTTGATTGGGACACCTCTTTTTGATCACTGCCCTCAGTTTTTCTTCTAAAGATGAAATTTTGATTGTGTCAACATTCCCAACGTACAATTTTGGTTTGAACAGATTTTGGCTATCTAGGTGGTATGCCATCATTTGTTGATGTTTAGAAGAGAGCATTAGCAGCACATTTTTGAAGTTGAGAGCATTATGCACCACTTGTTCGAAGAAGTTATGCTTTGATTCAAACCGAATGGTCCACAAGTCCACTAGAGGTCCATAGCAGCGTACAAGATGTACATAATGTTCAATAAAGTGATGTTTTGGACGCAACATAAAGTCAGGAAAAGTATCAAGAAGCAACTTTCGATGGTCAGATATTTTACCCTCCAAGTAACACAGTATTTCCTCTGATAGTGTAGTAGAGACAGCAATCTCAACAATCTCTTTAAGGTCCATCAATATTTCCCATGAGGGTTCCTGTTGTGGAATAGTGCTCCCAATCATAAGAGGTAGTAAACGCAAGAGTGTCCAATTTTCATGTCCATTGCCACGGATTCTTCCCACTCCAAAGCTGGCTTTTGTAATTTGTTGTGGCTTACTAACCTTATCAGAAAATTTTTAAGGGAATGATTTTATGCGGCTGTTAAGTCCATCAAATGTAATGAATCCTTTCCGAATCAATTCCTTCAGACACAAACATAATTCAACTGGAATTACACCTTCAAACAAGTCGTGTAAAATATCTGGAGGAAACCCAGTCACTGGATGGAAGTATGCCAAATGCTTACTGAGGACACAAGCCCTTCTTACACCACTCACACTTTGCTTGTCAGTAGACTCAAGTTCCTCCACAAAGGCGTTGTGCGGATCTACGGTTCTTAATTGAAAATCCTTCGGCTCAACAGCGGCAATTTGATCTCGATTAAGACAACAAAATCTGCAAAATGTCTCAACATTAAAAGATTCGTGAAAGCCTGCAAGGCTGTGGGCCCCAAGATTATCTGCGCAGGCACAAAATATTGTTCCCTTTACAAATTCATCTAGAACCTCAACAAACACCCCAACTGTTTCCAGATACTTTATATCCTTAATGAGTGGATAAAGAAATGCATCATACCCAAACTGTTTGACATCAATACTCTTTCCAAGAGCAGCCAGCTGAATTAAAGGCAGAGTAGAGCGAAGCTTGGCTGGTAGGTTAAGCACAACCCAATAGACTGCAATGATCTTATGAATTTTTCTAGCTGTCCCCAAAGGATTACACACTTCAAACTCATCGATGTACAATCCTATAGAAATACTTGTCTCTTGTGCCCCGAAAAGTTTGTCTTTGAAGGACTGACCATCTCTAAATGATCTATATTGACCAGGTTTATCCTCTTAGTAAAAAACGAACTTTCCTGAAAAATCTGAATATCTCAGCAAAGTCTCTAAAACCTGAACATAAACAAATGATTTTTTTATCGGTGCTTCTGTATGTATATTCAGTTGGTTCAATTACAGGGAAGTGCTCCTTAAAATAGAGAATTCTCCTGTGATCAGTTGACAATGCACCTTTTGCTTCAGTAGCTAAAATTAACGGATTTGTTTTGAATACTGCATCATTAATTTCTTGAATAACCCAATCATCTACTTCTATACTATTTTCACTTAGCACCTCCTCTTGATTCTCTGAAAGGAATGACACTTTGAAAAGTGCAGAATATCATTAAATTCTTCAACAATTTTTTTCTGTAAAGCACTTTCAGAAACATGCAATACTGTTTGCATGCACAGAAAGAAAGACGCAATTTGATGTTCTAGAGCCTGATCATCTACACACTCACCCCTTCCTCTGTCACTTCAATCCTGACTTGAAACACTTTGTAATGTCTCTACCTCAACAGAGGTATCCAGTGGCTGGTCAATGGTCTCAGTCTCAACAGCAGAGATTTCATTTTCAGTAGGCTCTCTTAGACATGTTCTAATCTCCTTTGAATTTTTGTGCTTTCTACTTCTGTGAGTTTTTATATTGTTAGTTTCAAACTCGCAGCGCAGGAAGGGGCAACGTAGTGTCTCTTGACTTTTTAAATGATGTCCAAGGTGCGTGAAAAAGGTGCGTTGAGTGCAAATTCCTCTAAATTCACACAAATCACAAAAAAAGGTCAAAGTCTCCTGCCTTTTTACAGTCCTGCAATGGGGCGTGTTGAGATGTGATCGTAACGCTCCGTGTGTTTTGAAGGTTCACACACAGTGACTGTAGACACAGGGCCAGTGAGCTCCTCTCCTGTGTCCAAGTGGATGGTGCCTCAATAGACCTTCTTGACTTGAGCTGACAAAACCGCAAAACTTGCACTTCATTCAGTGACTGCAGTGAGAATGAGAAATAAGGTTTAAAGAATGACACACGTACATCCTTCTTCTCTCGTTGCTAACGTAGCTACGCGCTGCCGCTAGCCAGCCCGCACGCGGGGCGTATCTAGCCAGTTAGCTACGTTAGCTACAAGAGAAGACCTTTGGCATTAGCCTACTGATGACCTGAATGCGGTCGCTGGAGCGATATATCATCGGTATCACCGCTTACCGGTGTAAATTTAGTAAATAAACGTTAGCAAAGTGCTGATGTTTACTGCTTAACAAGCGGTTATGTAGCTAGCTAGGTAGATAGGTTAGCTAACTGGCTGCTTGGCTGGCTGGTGCAACGCTGTGTAGTATATCCAAAAAAGAATATATTGTACAAATTTAAGCATGTAACTACAACAAAGGTAGTATTTCAACCATAATGCTCAGATTTGGACGTTAATATTCAGTTCAGAGTAGCCCAAGTCGCTACTTGGCGCAGGTGAAATCCATTTCAAGATGGCCGGAGTCAAATTAAGCATGCCAGATGAGTCGGCCTGGCCTGAACTAGGGTTCAACTACAGTTCGTATATTTTGACAATGCAGGTTGTAAGGTCAGATCAACTTTTAACAAGAAACTCAAAAAAGTTCCAATTACTTTGTTACAGTTTCTGGTGCAATTAAATATTTTTGGTTCAGCTAAACTAAAAATCATATTAAGGCGAGCAATTTTAAGTTCTGTTTTTTACAGTGCAGATTTATGTCAGTTCAATGCAGTGGTGTTAGTTTGAGTGTAGCAAAATTAATATTTCCTTTATGGCATTTGGCAGACCAGAGCGACTTACAGTTTGATCATTTTTGCACAGGTAGGCGAAGGTGGTGTTAGGAGTCTTACCCAAGGACTCTTATTGGTATAGTGTAGGGTGTTTACCCAGGCAGGGATTGAACCCCAGTCTACAGAGTAAAAGGCAGGGGTGTTACCCACTAGACTACACCATATTTCGACTCCTTAACAACTTCTTACTGCAGAGGATCCACGGACACACAGTGGAGAAATCAACACGACCATTTATGCTGGCCTATGCCCGGCGTTCCTAATATGGACATGATGAACAACGCACAACTTCAGTGGTCCCCCACCCCAAATGCTCTGCTGTTGCTGTTATTGACCACGTCAGAGATGACGTCTCTGGATTATGGGAAATAAGGCAGTAAAGGATATAATGGCCAGATGGACGGACATATACAGATGCAAGAGTTTTGAATCAGACATGGCTGGGTACCTGTTAAAGAATACTACCTGAGTAGCCAGTGATCATTACATTTTAGCTTATTAGACACAGCTGTTGTCTCAACACTGAAAAAAATATACATGTAAACATATAATATATATGTATATTTAGTTAGTGATAAATATGTCATTTAGTGAGTCATAACACCAAGAAAATTTCCCTTAATAATGACTTAATACGTCATAATTATGACATGACATCTCATAAATGATCGGCTTTTGCATAATAAAGACATCCTACCTATAGAGTTAAAATCCATCAACTACATAACCTCATAATTATGACTTACTGTCTTTTAATAATGAGATTTTACAGCGCGGAGAAAGTTTCTCATGATTATGACTTAATATCTCATAATAACAAGTTACGAGCTCAAACTGATGATGACTTTTCATAAAGATGACAAAATGTTCTCATTATTATGAGATAGTAAGACAAGATCATGAAATCTTAAGTCAAAATCGTGAGTTGCTATCATGTTTACTATTATTATTTCTTATGATTAAAAAACAGCAAGTCATAATTATAAGATTACAAGTCGTAATTATGACATGTGGCCTTTTTTTCAAGTGGCGTAAACAGACTTCCATATAAATTCTGTTCTTAATCATTAAAGAAAATTAATGTTTTGCTTTATGATGTTAGCACTGCGTTTTTGGCCTGTGGTGCAGGTTCATTTCTTTAAATTAACCTTTTTTCCATCACCGTTTAAATGTTTTATCAGATCTGATTCATGACTGACATCGCTTTGTTCACCAGGACGGTCCAGCATGAGCGATATGGCACCCTGATTTTAGCAAACACAACAGGAGCCGACACCGGGGAGTTCACCTGCTACCCCATGTACTGCGAGGACACGGAGTGCAGGAAGGAGTACGATAAGGCCGTCAAAGTCTTCGTCTTCTTCCCTGGTAAATGTGCAAACGTCCGTCTGTGTGTAACAGAAGGCATGAAGGAGCTCGGCAGGGGTTCTACACCACCTGTGTTTCATTAACATCCTGAGTCTTTATTTAATGGTCAACAAATGTAGCAACAACTTATGCTTAAATAAAAACCTATATGTCTTTTCTCCCTGACTGACAGCTTTAAAGGGCCTGTATCATGGCAAATGCCGTTCCTTTGGTTTTCCCAATAACAGTGTTTTAATTAGGATGGAAACTTTAGTTTGAAACTAAAGCTTCAAAATGTACTGCACTGCCCAGACCATGCAGTCCACACGTAGAAACAATGCTGCAACCTGTTTAACTGTAAGGGACAAAGAGAGGTCAGAAAATGGTCAGGTAAAAACTTTAATCATGTCTGTTTTGGTAGACAGTATCATCAGGCACAGACTAAAGACAAGACAAATGCAGGATTTGAGCCCTTTAATGTCATAAACTGATATAAATAAATAGGTTGGAGCTTCAGGATGGCTGTGTGAGGCTGTAGAATCACCCTGTATAAACATGATTATGCTCAGTTGAAAAGGCATGCGTGAACAGAAATGAGGGATTTAAATATTCTTCACCTTCTAGATGATGTTTGCTCATATTCTCAGGTAAAGTGACGCGGTGTTTTTTAAAAAGGCAGCAGCATGACGTTTGAGTTTTACGTCACGTCTTCTTCTGAGTTTACTGGCTGGTTGCAAGGCAGAAATCCAATTACTGTCTGACTCACGTAGACCTGGAGTTTCCCCATTATCTGATTACTCTAGTGCATGTAAACATGTTGATCAGATTACTGACAAAATCTGATTTTCTGCAGTTATCAGATTATTAAATGCACGTAAACGCACTCATTGTCTTTATGCCTCTCTTAGACCCTCAGGAGCTGTTTGTTCCCTCTTCCAACTACTATGAGGTCATCCAGCTGCGCACTAACAGGCCCACAGTGCTGCCCTGTCAGGTCACGTCTCCGCAGGCTAAAGTCACTCTGCACCGCGAGTTCCCGCCTGTGGAGGTGAAGGTGGATGGAGTGGAGATTTCCTTTGAGGTCACGCGTGGCTTTACTATCCACAGGCCCAAACAACACCACGCTGGATCTCTGTACTGCGTGGCTAGCCTGGGCAACCTGCGCCAGAGCTCCACCAAGTACATGCTCATCTACGTCCACTGTGAGTACATAAATCAGCCTCAGGTTAAAGGAACACTGAAGCAGTTTTACCACATGTGCAGCTTAGAGCTCATAACCACTGACAATGAATTTGACGTATTTCCCTGTATTTAGAAAAAGAACGGAAAACAGGAGTGGGTTGACTTTAACTCTAATTGCTTTTTGAGGCAAAAGCATAGGTCATGGTACTGACCATGACATCTGACCATATAGAGTTGAATGAAAGTGACAAGAGCTTTTAAGTAAGTGATACTTTTTAAATCCCACAAACGGGGAAACTCCACCTCCGCACTTAACCCATCCATGAAGTGGAACACCACATACACACTAGTGAACACACACACTAGGGGGCAGTGAGCACACTTGCCCGGAGCGGTGGGCAGCCCTATCCATGGCACCCAGGGAACCATTGGGGGTTAGGTGTCTTGCTCAAGGACACCTCAGTCATGGACTGACAGCACAGGGCCAGTTCCCTAACCTCCAGCCCACGACTGCCCAAACGAGCTCAGTGAGGGTCTGAAAAAAAGACACTTTCCCATAGTAAAATATTAAAAGTATCAGTACAATACGAGAACAGAGTGTAATATAAAACACTCAGCAATCTGGGTGTGGCCTAATATACTAATGAGCATGCTTGATTGGCATCCCTCCCTCCAACACTTCCCGCCTGCTGCACTACTAAGCAGAACTGAAAACAATGGCATGAGCAGAGTGTGAAGAAATGAGTGAAAGGGGCTCTACATACATACATACTGTAGATTCACTCGCTGTGTCCACTCGCTAAAAAACATCATCCAGCTGTTATATGGCGATGTCTTAAGGTTCTTATTCACTTTATTGCTGGATTTGCATCCAGGGAATGCTGGCTGGTTGGACAAAGAAGTTCCAGACGACTGAGGGATGAGCCGGTTTGATAGCTTTCGCTTGGTGGTTAGCTTTCATTTGAGGCAGTGTTGAATGTATAGTTCAAAGCTATGTGGGCAGGACAAACCACATCAGCCTTGTGATTGGTGAGGGGACAGCTTATTTGAGCAATATTAGGACCACCCACTGTAAATCGAAATGCATCAGCTCTTTAGTGGACATCGGACAGTTATTTGTAGGACGTTTTCTGCATGTATATTATGTGCCCACAGGAACAAGAACAACCAAATTAGAAAGAAAAGATGAATTTGGGCTCGCAGGGGCTTTAACACTGCATATAAGATCAGCACTTAAGCAATTAACATCTTACCATACTCTATGGTATGTGTACATACGCTGAGCAGGCCCAGTTGTCTTCGATTCTGGATCAAATTTGGAGAATGTCAGTTTCAAATGACGCTCAATGTCTCTGGCAGACCCTGCTGCTCCCCCAGTCCCTGTCATCCAGGCCTCATCAGACTCCATGGCTCTGGGACAGAACCTGCAGGTCACCTGTACAGTGGTGGGAGAACAGGACGTGCTGGTGGACTTCACCTGGGAGTACCCCGGTCAGACGGTGAGTCCAAAGACTATAAGACTGTACACTCACTGTCCTCATAGCTTCCTGTTGCTTGTACTTACTTTCTGATTTCTTTATTAGTTTCTGCTTTGCAGTAATTATTACACAGTAATGCTCTAGTTAATGATTGCTGGACACAGATCTGGGCAGCAGCAGGCAGGTCCTCTCGCTGATTATGCAGCTATGCTGTTGTAATATGCAGAATGTTGCTTGGAGTTGGACATTTAATCTAGATGGCAGCATATGTGTCTTCAAAATGTATGCACGTCTTTCAGTGTTAAACGTGCCTTCAAAGATGTGCTCGTTCCCCATGCTATGGGCAATAATACACTGCATATCATGATAGTTGCTTGCTTTTAAACTAGGTTCTTTTCATCCTCAGCCCAAATATAAACAGTTTCCATCAGGGAGAACCGAGTGGCTCTGAAATCACTTTTTACACACAAGCAAAGTTTCAGTTTCAGATTTATTTACAACTTAGTTAGTTGTAACCAAGTTTAAGTTGAATAAAAACTGGCTTTAAACTCAGGATCACAGATGAGCTCCTTTACTATGTTGATCTGTAGGCGTCTGTTCATAAACATAAACCAGCCCAAACTCATTTACTATAAAATGAAATGGTGTTTGTAGAAATTCAGAAAAAAGCCGCGTCAGTCTCGACTGCATATGTGGACATATTTCTACATTGAGCTCTATTTACACAAAGTTAGGTTAGTTCATCATTTATGTTGAAAAGACTCTCCCAAAGTTTTACGCTGCTGCGCTGACGTTGAACCGCGTGCTGCACTGGGTCGGTATGACCAACAGGTCAAAACCAGCTCTAAACAAAGTGACCGCTGGGCCCTGATTGGTGCTCTGGCTTTGCGCTTCTTTCGTTTTGACATGTTACGTTTTTATACACACAGAAACCAAAAGGAACGACAGATTTCTCCCAAATGTAGGAGGAAAAAGTCGGATATTAGACTCTGAAATGTAGTGGAGTGAAAGGAAAAAGTCGCCCAGAATGGAAAAACTTCAGTACAGATACACCAAAAAATACTTAATTATAGTAACCAATTACATTTACTTAGTTACTGTCCACCACTGGTCTTAAATTGCTCCTGTCCCAACTTGTGTTTACAAAAAACAATGAAGCTGATAAGGTAAAACATTACATATCTAGTCTTTGTTTTTGGTTAAAAACAGCTCAAAAATGGACTTCTTTCTGTTTTTGTTTGCATTTCACGTACTGTCCCAATACTATCCTACTAAATCAACCCAGTCATTTATTCAGCAGGCTTCAAAAAAACACCCAACAATCTAAATTGACCCTCTGACATCTTCATGCTCCGCCCACAAATATGTTATTTCATTGCAAGTGTAGCTGCCATTCAACATCATGCGAAACAAATCTAGTGCACAAATCTCTGGACATGTCAGTTGTTCCTTATGGACTCTACTCAAGGCCTTGTCCAGGTGTGATCATGTCCAGGTGTGACCACGTTGGTCTCGTTGGTGTATTTTCAGATTGGCCGTCCGCTCTACACTCAGGACAGCATGCAGACGGTCCAGGTGGATGGGCGCAGCCGCCTGCGCTCCCAGACCGTGCTGCTGGTGGACGAGTTCAGAGAGGTGGACCAAGGCACCTACACCTGCACAGCCCAAAACCTGGAGGGGTCACGATCAGTCTCCACTACTGTTAAAGTGCTGTCATCGCGCAGCACCAACAAACCAAAGAAACCATGAGAAGGTGAAATGGTCATGGAGCGACGACTCACCTGATGACAGACTGACCTTCAGCTTTCAGAGCTATGGTGTTGCGGTCCCTTGAAAGGGCATTCTGGCCTAAAACTAGCATTTATTATATTATTCATCAGAATGCCTTGCACAAATATGATCAAACAACCGATGGCAGATTTCACGCTGCGATAAAGAAATGCACTGATGTAGTAGCTCACCAACACAGACGTGATGTTCGGCCTACAGGGGATAACGTCAGCTATCTGGCTTCCATTACATCAGCCAGCTAGCAGCCAGCAAAGTGCCTGTAGTCTTTCAAAAGCTCCTCCCACCTTCAACATACATCATCAGAAGTGGGTTTGCATGGAAATTCTCACTCTTAGGACGAGTGGGTGGAGAAAGCATGTTTACAGAAGGTGCAGCGATCGCTAAAGCTTGCATTATAGCCAGAGCGCCCCTTTAAATTGGCAATGACAAAAGGTCAAATTTACCTTTTATTTATTTCTCTTTTTATTCCCTCTACCTTGAATGTAGTGAATAAGCCAAGACACATTTGTTATCTGAAGCTTGTTTCTTTAATTTGGAACGAATATGCAAATTAGCATTGTACCAACTGCATCTACCACTTACAGTCACGCTCCTCATTAAGCTGTTACAGATGACTGTTATCTACAGACAAACAGACGGAGATATAAACAAATGTACGCTTCTAGATGGGGGTTACAACTGTCTTTTAACTGTACAACATCATTTTTGTCGTATTTATAAATAACAGCAGGCCATACAGTGTCAGAAACCACATGGGCAAGTCTACACAACTCAACACTGTCTGAGACAAGATTTAGGCATCCGGTTCGGTCGTCATGAGTTTCTCATCTACATTAGCTTCATAGCTCCACCTCAGAACTTCAGACACCAAACACGTCCTTCCTTATCAACTGTATTTGGCGTGAAGGGGAGAACAGTGTATATGGGAGGCAAATCCAGCCAAAGAGGAAATGAAAATAAAAAGAATAAAATGTGAACGCAAACCTTTTTTTGCCATTTCTTTTTCCAAACATCTGCGCAAATATCCTGCCAAAAGTGAAAATGAAATGAAATGCCTTCAATTTCATTTCTCACATGAGCGCGAGCCGTTTGTGACAAGAATAAAAAGAAACTGAAAACGCCGATTTGTCATTTCATTTTAGTCGTTATTCTGTTCATCTAAAATGAAAACGGTAACAGACAAAAGAAAACACGAAGGTCACTTTGGCTTCACAGCGATCGGCTGCAAATCTGACAGAATTAAAATGAAAATGCAAAAAGGATAAATCAACAGCAAAGCGACAGATCATGACTCAGCGCCACCTGCTGGAGATTCACTTTTCATTTTCCAGTTTTCATTTTCTTTTTCTAGCTGACCAACATGCAAATATATGTTAATTAGCGCTAGGCGGTTGGTTCCTCCATGCTGAACGAACAGCGCAGATCAGCATATTTACCATGTTGGTCTAAGCTGGTTTAGGCTAGTTTATGCTGCTCTGTTGCTGGTTTAGCTCATCACCCAGCATGGCCCTGCTGGTTGGCCAGCATACCAGCATCCAAAACACAACATATTGTTGCTGTCGGAGGAAAAACTTGTCTCTCCATTTTTGTTATTCTTCAGTGTTTTACATCATTTGAAAATGCCTGTTTCCCTTTACATTGTGCCTAAATTTCACGAAGAATGGGCCAAAAGAAATGACCCAAAAATTCTGGTTCCATTATTCCAGTATGTTTTTCCTTTTACGGGATACGAGGTTTTATTCCAACAGCAGTGATATGCTGGTTTTACTGGTGATCAGATGTACTGGACAGGTTTTTTCTAGCAGGGCTGTTTGGGTCAGATCTGGGACGGTTTGTTGTGCAGTGTGAAAAGTGTGAAGTCATCTGCCTGAGAGGATCGGTGTAAATGTGGTTAAATGTGTGTCATGATTAGTACCAAATCCTACCCTGTTGCTTTAATTGCCTTTGCTGATCTATCCGTCTTCTAAAAAGTCAAAGGCTGGCAAGACAATTGTATAAAACTATTTATCTCTGTGTGTTTTTACCTGTTAAATAAACATAAATACAGTAGAATATGACCAGAGTGTGTTGCTTCTTATTGAAGCTATTAATACGTTTAGTTGTTAGAACGTGGCACGAAGAACGCAGGTCTGGTTCCTGACTTCTCGCCGACACTTGAACTATGGAACGTCTGTGCTTATGAAAAGGATTCCCAAGGGCCGAAAAGCACAACTTTAATCACTGCTACATGTACCAGATGTTTGTATCCTGTTTTAACATGTGACATTGTTATAACATGCTAATAAAACAAATGTCCTGTTTGACTCTTTGCTTAAATGTTAGAATTGTACTGCATAGCTAAAATGCAGCAAGTGATGAATTAGACAGTGAATATAGTTGTAACTTTATGGATCTTTATGAGCATTTATTACCACCAAAAAGCAAAACCTCCATCAAATGACCAGCAGGGGGCGCCACTCTGCTGCTGAAGAGCACTGCAGTCACGTCTCTGATGAATGTTTTCATTTCTGAATCTGAATTTTACTGTACACACTTAAAAATGATGGTTCTTTTGTAAGGAAGGTGGTTCTGTATAGAACCATGCGCTCTCAAAGAACGCTTTGCGTGAATAAAGAGTTCTTTGCATTGTGAAAGGGCTTCTCAGATTGATGGAGACACATTCTTGGAAAGGGTTCTATGTAGCACCAAAAATGGTTTTTCTATTGTGTCATGTTTAACATTACAACAATAGAAGAACCCTTGTAGAACCATCCTTTTAAGAATGTAGAATAAAGTGGAATGATTATAAGACGCTGTGTCTATGTATTTATGGATTGCTGTATAGGATGTTGAAACTCTGTCCTGTTTTGTTATTTTTTAATCTCAATATATTTAGTAAAAGGTCAAAGCTCTGCATGAAGTGACAAACCTCAACAATATAATACAGCAGCAATACAGTAAATATGACAGTCAGTAAACTAGTCAGAAACTCTTCAGACAGTCATGTATGTACATACACTATAAGTCCAAAAGTTTTCACTCCCCCATCCAAATCATTGAATTCAGGTGTTCCAGTCACTTCCATGGCCACAGGTGTATAAAGCCGAGCCCCTAGGCCTGCAGACTGCTTCTACAGACATTAGTGAAAGAATGGGTCGCTCTCAGGAGCTCAGTGAGTTCCAGCGTGGTACCGTGATCGGACGCCACCTGTGCAGCAAGTCCAGTCGTGAAATTTCCTCACTACTAAATATTCCACAGTCCACTGTCAGTGGGATTATAACAAAGTGGAAGCGACTGGGAACGACAGCAACTCAGCCACGAAGTGGTCGGCCACGTAAAATGACAGAGCGGGTCAGCGGATGCTGAGGGGCATAGTGCGCAGAGGTCACCAACTTTCTGCAGAGTCAATCACTACAGACCTCCAAACTTCATGTGGCCTTCAGATCAGCTCAAGAACAGCGTAGAGAGCTTCATGGAATGGGTTTCCATGGCCGAGCAGCTGCATCCAAGCCTTACATCACCAAGCGCAACGCAAAGCGTGGAATGCAGTGGAGTAAAGGCTCGGCCCCTTAGTTCCAGTGAAAGGAACTCTTAATGTTTCAGCACCAAGAGATTTTGGACAATTTCGTCCTCCCAACTTTGTGGGAACAGTTTGGGGAGTTTGGCCCCTTCCTGTTCCAACATGACTGCGCACCAGTGCACAAAGCAGGTCCATAAAGACACGGATGAGCCAGTTTGGTGTGGAAGAACTTGACTGGCCTGCACAGAGTCCTGACCTCAACCCCATAGAACACCTTTGGGATGAATTAGAGCGGTGACTGTGAGCCAGGCCTTCTCGTCCAACATCAGTGTCTGACCTCACAAATGTGCTTCTGGAAGAACGGACAAAAATTCCCATAAACACACTCCTAACCCTTGTGGAAAGCCTTCCCAGAAGAGTTGTAGGTGTTATAGCTGCAAAGGGTGGGCCGACATCATATTAAACCCTATGGATTAAGAATGGGATGTCACTCAAATTCATATGCATATGAAGCCAGATGAGCAAATACTTTTGGCAATATAGTGTGTGTGTGTGTGTGTGTGTGTGTGTGTGTGTGTGTGTGTGTGTGTGTGTGTGTGTTTGTGTGTGAATGTGTGTATGTGTGTGTGTGTGTGTATAAATAAATGAAGTTTTTCAGTACCTACATTAATGAGTCTGTAGCTGGTATAAATAACTTAGTAACAACTATGAAACTAATGTCGTAAGTTTAGCTGTATGAATTAATCAGCTATTATTTTAAATGATTAAGTTGTACTATGAATTATTCGGGAACTACTATAAATCATGCTATGAGAGTGAGGAATTGAAGTCGCATACAGGCCCTGTAGAGCCTACGGCCCCCATGTCGAACACTTGTGTGCGCCCTCTGGCATTTCGCAGTCTTATTTTTAATACAACGAGGGAAATAGGAAGTGACCAGGCTCCTCATAAACCAGCTCTGATAGTAGCCCATTTTACCCTGAACGGCACTATAGTGCCCAGCATACACTGCAATGTAATGTGTGCTCCCACCCCCTCCCCTTCAAAGATCTATGGCACTGCACCACAAAAACAAACAAACCAAGGTTTCCAGTTCAAACGAATGGGCGGTTGAGGAAAACCTGCTGTGGGGAGATTTTAAGAGGTTTAACAGTATCTGCAGATGATGTAGTCTATTATTATATATAAACATCTTTTTAACGTTATACAAACGTTTTACACAAAACATTTTGTTTTTATTTACAAATATTTTGGAATCGTTCAGGTATTCAGTGCCTAATGTTTGCATTGGCCAGGTAGGGGTCATGGCAAATGGTTGAGCTGGACACCCCAGCTCTAAAGGGTTAATACACTGATTTAGCGTCGCTGAACTTATTTAAAAGGCTGATTATCAGCTCCGTCTTTGTTGCAGCACAGATTAGAGTGACCTGGTCATCCTGCTTTTAGAACCGCTGTCTCGACTTTATGAGACAGCACCCTGTTATTACCACAGCACACCCACCCTGCTCACTGGAGCCTGCAGGGACACAGCTGAGGGCAGTACGGACAGACGACGTCCTGCTCTATAAAGATAAGAGAGAGCTACATTTGAGCTCAGTGCTGTGACTCATTCACAAACAGACACAGAGGAAAAGCCAAGTGAGTCCTAAATGGAGCAGCCGGCCCCCGACTACACCCACCAGACACTTCCTTATGTCCACCTCCTTGTTTCTACGCTCACTGTCCACTTTATCAGCTCCACTTACTGTATAGCTGCACTTTGTAGTTCTACAGTTACAGACTGTAGTCCATCTGCTTCTCTGATACTCTGTTACCCCCTTTCACCCTGTTCTTCAGTGGTCAGGACCCCCATGGACCCTCACAGAGCAGGTACTATTAGGGTGGTGAATCAGTCTTAGTTGGTGTGTGTTGTGCTGGTCTGAGTGGATCAGACACAGCAGTGCTGCTGGAGTTTTCAATCACCTCAGTGTTGCTGCTGGACTGAGAATAGTCCACCAACCAAAAATATCCAGCCAACAGCGTCCAGTGGGCAGCGTCCTGTGACCACTGATGAAGGACTAGAGGATGACCAACACAAACTGTGCAGCAGCAGATGAGCTGTCGCCTCTGACTTTACATCTACAAGGTGGACCGACAAGGTAGGAGTGTTTAATAGAGTGGACAGTGAGTGGACAGTGTTTAAAAACTCCAGCAGCACTGCTGTGTCTGATCCACTTGCACCAGCACAACACACACTAACACACCACCACCACGTCAGCATCACTGCAGTGCGGAGAATGATCCACCACCCAAATAGTATCTGCTCTGTGAGGGTCCATGGGGGTCCTGACCACTGAAGAACAGGGTGAAATGGGCTGACAAAGTATCAGAGAAGCAGATGGACTACAGTCTGTGCAGCTGATCAAATGGACAATGAGTGAAGAAACAAGCAGGTGTCCCTGATGAAGTGGCTGGCTCCTGCACGCTGGACTACTTTCCACCGTTTCTCACTGCTGTAGTTGGTTTGGTGGCCAGCAGGCGGCGCTGTAAAGCTGCGGGCTGTGTGTTTGTGTTGTTTCAGGACCGAGTTCCCTCCCTTCACATCTGAAAGAGGGTTCAAACCTCAGCGAGGGAAAACGCGCCACACTGCATTTCCATCCGAGCTCAGGAGAGCCGGAGGGTCGGCCGTGCTGTCCGCGGACTCGGCCCGGAGCGGAGCGGAGCGGCGCGGCGGAGGAATACTCCAGCCTCCCCCTAAAGCCCGAGCGCTGGTCAGATTAAAGCGTGGCACAGTAAACAGAGCGCCTCTAGCTCGGCTCGGGACCAACCTGGGGAGTAATGGTGAGTGTCTTTGGGGGGTTTCCTTCAACAGACTAGCGTGAACCCGGACAGGGTCTCCTCCGTTTAATCGGACCTTCCTGCAGCTCTGACCCAGCCTGGCTGTGGAACCGAGCAGCTTTCTGACGGACTCGGGCTCGTGTGTTGAAGGACCTCTCATGTTGACTCTTTTATTCGGCTGAGGCTTTTTAAAGCTTTTAAGGTGGGCGTTTTTTGAGCTGCCAATGATGGGAAACTGGGACACTTCACCAGAATGTGGCTCTGCCTGTCCGGCTCACGTGCTGCTCTACTGGTCACTCAGTTTACCCTACATTTGTTGTGAATCTTGACGGTTTTCTTCATGAAAAGAGGAAATTCGCTGATTTTTTAAACACATATCTGCTTTATTCCGTGGTTGAGATGTAAGCGAAGTCACTCAGAGTGGTTTGGTGTGGCTTATGCCGTTTTAGAGACACTCGCCTAGTCAGAGTTGGTCACAGAAATTTTGTGTTGTGGTGATAGGAACCAGACGTCCACAGCTTTTAAAGGGGAGCTCAAAACGTCTGGATAATTCAGTCACTGAGGTGATGGAATTACCTGAAATGGCTGTGATTATGCTGCCTGGTGTCTGTTTTATGATGGTTTTCTGGTAAATGTTGGGCTTAAATATTTTTTTGCCATGTATTTTAATCTGTTTATGGCAGAGAGGTGCATGCAGGGTGTTGTGAGGCAAAATAGTCCCCAAAGAAAAGTTCGTTTTTTAAATGTATGACTGTTTTACCATCATCAGCATCACATATAAAGGCTCAGAAGACTCGGGGAGGTTGACTGGTGCTTTTGGACAGTAAATGAAATGCCTTTTAGACATTGTGACGTCTGGTTCCTATCAGCACCACTGTAAAGAGTCAGCTATAATAAAGCTACTCTGAGTGACTCTTCACACCTCAGTGATTGAATTATGCAGACCTTTTGAAGAAGTGGTGGAAATCCCCTTAAATGCCTTTAAATGCTGCATCACACAAAGTTATAGTTTCAGACTCAGTGCCTGAGGGAAGATTTGAAGCAGTTTTGGCCTAAAACCTCGTTCTTTCTAGGTTCATCGTATCGGGATATACATTCAGGGTGCTGTACGGCAGAATAGTCCCCACAAGAAAGCGTTCTTTTCATTTCTTTCCCTCTTTACAATATCAATATTACGTATACCACCTCAGAATACGTGTGTAGGGCCACTGGTCATTGTAGACGTTATTTAGACATTAAATAAAGTGGCTGTATTTTGTGCTGACCACCACTGTGAAGAGTCAGAGTTTATCCTAAAAAGCACATTTTACATAAAACCTCTTTACTTGCTTTACATCTCAATGACTGAATTATGCAAAAATGCGAAAAAAAACCCTGTTAGGGGTTAAAGGTATGAGGCAGTGAGAGTTCTCTTTACAGTGGTGGTGATAGGAACCAGGGGTCATGATATCTACAACGCAACTATAACAATTTAAGCTACCATCTAAAACCGCCAGGGAACCTACACGAGTCTATTGAGTTCTTATATGTAACGCTGTTTATGATAATATCGCAGTAAACCCGAAAATGAAGCTCTAAGGGGACTATTTTTATTGCATGTACCCCTCCACCACGAACATATGTCAAACATACCTATGCATTTTAGGCCAAAACCGTCTTAAAACTGTCATTAAACTCTCGCGGGTGTCAGGCGGTGTATCATAACCAGTATTCATAACAGAAAGGGAGCTTTCAGAGACATTAAACTCTTCAGAGACGTCTGGTTCCTATCAGAACCACTGTGAGCCATTCTGGCTATGTAAGTGTCTCTAGGGTGGAGTGTTTCCTACCAAACCACTTTGTTTACATCGGTTTACCTGTGCAGAAATTCTGAAAAGTGGGTGGACTTCTCCTTTCATTTCTGTCTGAGCCTGGATTCAAGGGGTATTTGTGTTGGGAGACACCTCTTTTCTATGCACCTAGAGACTCTGGGCTTTGTACCGCTTTGTATTGGGCCATATAGCACTGGAGCAGGACTCAGGTGAGGTCAGTGAGTCAGTTTTGTTATTTTGAGTCAGTAAATATCACCATCAGAGATTTTACAGTGACTGAAGGGCAGCGCTGGTACTTTTCTAAGCCTCTGAGGAAAGTGGCCCGGACTGAGTTGGTCACTTCTGTCCTGCAGACAGCTTACATATTAAAAAGCTCTAAGTGGTTTATCAGTGTTTGCACACTATCTTGGCTCACAGTGGACTGGAATGGGCCCTTTTAAAGCAGTAGTTTGGTAAAACGTGCACAGTTTTCCCTTTTAGCCTTTAAATATGGTCAAACGGCCAAAACATTGTTAGTATCTGAAGGTAATTGCTGTAATTGTACCAAGTAATGGAAGCTAACAGTGCACCAATAAGCACTGTGAGAGCATGCATGCCTAAGTCATTAGTCACTGGCCGTAAGCAGTATTGAGTTGTCCAGTAATCTCTAATAGACTTGCTTATGTGTTTGCTGACCCCACATGATCTATAAACATTTCCAAAAGTGTGTCGCGCTACTAAAAACAGTCTATTACTCATCGAAAAACCCAAATTTTGTCTATACTTTCATCCAAATGCTCTACAAATTCCTCTTTGTCAAAGAATTGCCCAACAAATCCGTCATTGTGGCTTTAATGGGCTGCAATAAAAGCTCCACTCTGCCTAGCAGGAGTGCCGCCTGCCCGTTCTTGTCGTCAGCCCTGGTGGTCTGGGCTGGAGTTTATTCGTCCCGCTCTGTTGTTGTGCTCTGTTTGGGTGAGAGCTGTTTTCGGGGGCTGCTTCATTGCTGCTCTGCTTTTGATGCCCAGAGTCTGGGGACAAAAGGGGGCGGCCACAGTGTTGTCATCCACTGGGCAGTAACCGTGGAGACCAGAGGCCGCTTTAGGACCCCTGACCCAGCGAGGGCATGAGGGAGCTGGTCAGAAACTCTCACTGCTTCATACCTTTAACCCCTGTCTGAGGAATTCCATCGTTTTTGGATGCTTGCACAATTCAGTCATTGAGATGTAAACAAAGTGAGATGTGCCATTCTTGAGAAACTTACCAACTGTGGATTCCACACAGTGGTGGTCATAGTCATAGGAGCCAGGGGTCTCAGTGTCTACATGCTACAGAAATGATTAGTTCCATGGTGGTCAGTGGTTTATTTATAGTAAATCACTCAATAATAAGTCCCAAGGTTAATAACTGAATAATGATCTTGCAGTTACAAAAAGAGGAAAATTTAATATGGTTAATAAATTGGTAATTGAGTAATCAACTGTACTCAAGTATAAGTATTATACTAATACTTTGCTGGAAAGAGATGACAAAAAAAAACTTTAGCAGATGAATTCAGTATGTCACTGCTGTCAGACCAAAACCTCGTATCTTCATTTTTATCATTTTTCAAGTTTTTGACATAATTTAAAAAACCTTACTGTCCTTTATATTGTGTGTAAATTTCAAGATGAACAGAGCAAAAGAAACGGCCCAGAATAACTTGGAAAAAATTCTGGTTCCATTGACTTACATTAAAAGTAAAGTAGGTTTTTTCCTCCTCCTGTAAAATTGCCGTTTTGGAGATACGAGGTTTTCTTCCAACAACAGTGATATGTATTATGTTCAAGCAAATAGCCATCTAATCATTAGTATTTAACTGTGAAGGTAAATTTGAATTAAAAAAGAAAATCAACTCAAATAATTGTGACAGCCTTAGGATAAGTGCATGTGAAGGAAATCTGCCAGTGAGGTGAGAACTGTGCCTCCCGCCTGCAGAGATAACGAGTCCCATGATGAGTGAGGTTAAGACTGTTTGACACACTTAAAGGGGCCTTATCCCACATTCTTCATGCATTTTTTTTTCATGAAGTCTTCTTAGGACATTTGAGGGCAAAAACATGACCTCTCCATCCCTTAGAGTTACACTGTTTTTGTTACTGTGCCTTTAAGACGGATATATCGCTGCTGTTGGAAGAAAACCTCGTATCTCCAAAACGGTAAGTTTACAGGAGAAGGAAGAAACCTGCTTTACGTTAATGTAAGTCAATGGAACCCGAATTTTTTCCAACTCATTTGGGCCGTTTCTTTTACCCATCCTTCATGAAATTCACACAGAGCCACTTTCAAATGACATCAAAAACAACAAAAATGGAGGTTTTCTTCCGACAACAGCGATATGTAAATGAGCCCTGTTCTGATTGGCTGTTCTGTGTTGTGCATCAATCGAAAAGCGGTTTGGGGCTGAAACACTCCTTATAACTTCAGTGTGAATGGGCAAAGTGAAACTACTGTAGGTTGAATAAGTGGATATATGCAAATACGTAGGATTTTATGACATCACAATAATGGGAATCTGCTTTGAAAGTTTAACAGTGTTTACATACTGGGCCAAATGCCAAACATTTCACTGCCACTGGCCCTTTAAATACGCTGCCTGCCACAACCCTTTGAACCCTTGTGGAAAATAGTTACCACGGCCTGCCGGCTGATACGTCATCGACACTGGTGTAATGGTGCTGGTGTTGCACAACATTAATGATCATTAGCCGTAGCAGTTTTAGCACTATTGATAGATAAGAAACCTCAGTTAATTGCACTCTGTCATTTAATGTTTATAGGCAACTGCTGATCCGGTGTTTCTTTAATGGCATTCAGCCATAAGAGCATTAGTGAGGTCAGATACAGATGCTGGATGGTCGGTTCTGGATCACTCCCACTCGTCCCAAAGGTACTGGACGGAGCTCTCTCATTCCAGACAGCGCAGTCCTGGGCTGTGGAGCTTCCTACCCCTCTTGCTAATGCTTGCCATTGGACACAGTGGCCTCAGGCTTGTGTGTGGCTCCTCTAGAGTGTCCCATTCTAATGGTCAGAGCTTTGCTATGGAGATTAACCTGTGTGCATGGAATTTGAACACCTGTGTGAGCAGTAGGCTACCTTACAGTACACACTTAAAGGAATGGCTCTTCAACGGTTCTTTAACAAAGACAATAGTTCTATATAGAACCATGCACACTCAAAGAAGCCACTGCATTGTGAAAGGGTTCTTTGTGTGGTGAAATGGTTCTTCAGATTGACGGAGAACATGCTGTATGTGGTTCTGTGTAGAATCTTTTTGAAAAGGGTTCAGTCTAGCACTCAAAAGGGTTCTACTATTATTACAAGCTCGACCTTGTGACAACTTTTTCATGCTGTATTTTGAAGAAGGTTCTATGTAGAACCACACTCAACACAATCTCCCTTAATCTGAAGAAGCGATTTACCACACAAAGAACCCTATAACAATGCGATGGCTTCTTTGAGTGTGCATGGTTCCACCATAGAACCATTTTCTTCACTACAGAACCCTTGAAGAAGCATTACTTTTAATCATGTAGCTGAATTCACTGATTAGAAGAGCTGGCTGGACATAAAGTGTGTTAAAGATGTGCTTTTTTTTTAGCCTTTATCTTTGAAGCGACGCAACCCAGCGATGAGTAAGATGATCTCAGCGTGCAAATATCACAGAAGCAGCAGTGATTGTGGGGTCCATCACTCGTCAGCGCCATGAGGCATCACCTGTGGAGCGCATGGCTTTGGGGCTTTGGCACAGCACCAACCCACACATTACTGCATGTTAGGGCTGCGCGATAAATCGCATCTTTTTCATGATCGCGATAAACAGATGGTTAAGAGCTGCGATGACAGATCAAATCACCTCACACAGACTTGATGCAGTCTGAGGCAAGTATGTAGTGATTTGTGCTGCATGTACACCCGTCCTGTGCATCAGCAGATATGAGCACAACCCTTTTTAGTTGGCGGCATGTGAGTGTAATGACAACGTTCCCTGCAGAGTATACAAACACAACAAAGATAAACCCAGGCAACCAAAGTCCAAGAAAAGGGAACAGGCAAATGGGTAAACAAACAATGGGTCAGATACCTGAAAAGTAGATCAAAACACAGAGAAGATCGCTGAGTAGCTCTACGGAAGAAGCAGTGCCTCACAACTAACCTAGCCCAGGGGACGGCAACATGCAGGCCCTTTACTGTCCGGTTGCTGCTCCACAGCAGAATTACATTTGTAGGTGAAAATATCTGCTGATCGTTCAACACAGTTTAACAATAAATGGTCTTGAACACTGGAGTTAATGTAGAGCTGCTAATTCACCCTTTAACAATGAAAGTTGGTGCACAGATTGTCACCATAGCAACACAGATAACAATCTCGCCTAGCTAGTAGCTAACGATATGGCGATTGGAAAGATTTAAGAGGAACATCAACAATTTGGAGAGGAGTGGACTTTGGATTTGCATTCATAATCACTCCAGCTGGTTTTCAGATACATTTAATCTGCAATGAGAAACTGTCAAACACGGAAAGGTCAGCGTCTCATTCGTCTGCTTCTCATTGTGATTTTCCCATTCCACCTTATTGGTGCTTGCTGGTAAAATTCAAACGAGAAGCTGGCGATTGAGAAGCTGACTTCATCCCTGTTGAACATTGAGAGACATTTTACAAGAAACTGTTCCACTTCTGTGGAAACGTTTCCTGCTGGAGATGTGAGAAAAGTGCTTACAGCTGAGCTGAAGCTTAAAGCAGAGCACAGTGGAGGAAATAATTATTTGATCCCTCACTGATTTTGTAAGTTTGCCCACTGACAAAGAAATGAACAGTCATTTCACTGAGTGCAATAAGTATTTGATCCCCTAGCAAAACAAGACTTAGTACAGGCAAGTACAGAGGTCAGACCTTTCTTGTAGTCGATGACCAGGTTTGTGCACGTATCAGGAGGAATTTTGGTCCACTCCTCTTTGTAGATAATCGCTAAATCCCTAAGTTTTCGAGGCTGCCGCTTGGCAACTCGAAGCTTCAGCTCCCTCCGCAGGTTTTCTATGGGATTAAGGTCTGGCGACTGACTAGGCCACTCCATGACCTTAATGTGCTTCCTCTTGAGCCGCTCCTTTGTTGCCTTGGCTGTATGTTTTGGGTCATTGTCGTGCTGGAAGACCCATCCATGACCCATTTTCAGTGTCCTGGCGGAGGGAAGGAGGTTTTCGCTCAGGATTTTACGGTACATGGCCCCGTGCATCCTCCCGTCGATGCGGTGAAGTTGACCTCTGTCTTTAGCAGAGAAACACCCCCAAAGCATAATGTTTCCACCTCCATGCTTGACGTTGGGGGTGGTGTTCTTGGGCTCATAGTCAGCATTTCTCTTCCTCCAAGTCAGCGAGTAGAGTTGATGCCAGAGAGCTCGATTTTGGTCTCATCTGACCACAGCACCTTCTCCCAAGCACTCTCTGAATCATTCAGGTATTCTTTGGCAAACTTCAGACAGGCCTGGGCATGTGCCTTCTTAAGCAGGGGGACCTTGAGGGCACTGCAGGATTTTAATCCATTACGGCGTAGTGTGTTACCAGTGGTTTTCTTGGTGACTGTGGTCCCAGCTGCCTTGAGATCATTAACAAGCTCCTCCCATGTAATTGTAGGCTGATTTCTCACCTTTCTCATGATCATTGATACCCCACGAGGTGAGATCTTGCGTGGAGCCCCAGACTGAGGTCGATTGATGGTCATTTTGTGTTTCTTCCATTTTCAAACAGTTGTCTTCTTCTCACCCAGCTTCTTCCTTATGGTTTTGTAGCCCATTCCAACCTTGTGCAGGTCTACAGTCTTGTCCCTGACATCCTTAGACAGCTCTTTGGTCTTGCCCATGGTGGAGAGGTTGAAGTCTGATTGATTGATTAATTCTGTGGACAGGTGTCTTATATACATGGGACAAGTTGAGACAAGTGTCTTTAATGCGGGTGACGAGTTGAAATTGGGATCATCTAACTGGTCTGTGGGAGCCAGAACTCTTAATGGTTGGTAGGGGATCAAATACTTTTTCACTCTGTGTGAATCTACAATCAATGTATATATTTTCTATAATGGGATTTTCTTTTTGATGTTCTATCTCTCACTGTTAAAATAAACCTTCCATTAAAAGTTATAGACTGTTCATTTCTTTGTCAGTGGGCAAACTTACAAAATCAGCGAGGGATCAAATAATTATTTCCTCCACTGTGCATCAGCACACACTGAGACATACAGTATTTACAGCCAAGATGGTAGAGCGGACATAAAATATTGTGGCTCCCAAGGTGGTTTGATTTATGCTGAAAGGACAAAATGGCTCTTCTGACCATTTGGTTTGCAGACCCCTATACTAGACTAAAGCCTGGGTTTATGAACTAACTAGGTCTAGTCACATGATACATAAAACAGGTGAAGAACATATGTAGTCAGTGGAAGCAGATCTCTGGTAGGTGGAGGTGATCTTGATGTCAGGTGTTCACACAGAGTGTTCTGGGAATTGGAGTCCTGAGAGTCTTGGCTGGAGAGATGTGTGACAGTAAGTCAATGTTTATGTTTTTTTTTTTTTTTTAAATGAGACATCAGGGTTTAGGTCATTGATAACCACTTGCTGTCAAAATCAGTGACGGGTTGAACAGCTCATGGGGACGTTTCAAAAGCAGAAAGAACGTTTCAGACATTGAGCTGCAGACATAAGTCCTGCAAACACCACCTGCGATCGGGTGCCTCCAATTGCATAAGATTCATTTGCACAAATTTGTTTTGGAAGCAACACGTCCCCCAAATCTGGCAGTCTGGAGGCATCATGCACCACCCAGCTGCACAGGAGTTGGTGTTGCATTACTATTTACCTACATAAGACAACCACATTTGGGGTAAAGGGGGAAATTGTGAATTTGCCTTTTTAAAAAAACTACCAATCTAATCTCCATGTATGTGAGATGATGTGTTTGCCATTGCTCACATTTGAAATGGAAAGAAAAGCATCTTCTCATGCAAAACTAATATGCGAAGTCTCTCCGTCTGCTTGGCGCAGTGATGTAAGAGTCCTCCATATCTGCAGAAGCAGATGCTCCCCCTGCTGCAGCCGGAGGGCCCTGGTGGGGAATCGAACTGTGAGCTGGGCTTTGCTCAGGGAAGCTGAGCTAATCATGGCTATAATCGTCCTGCATGGCCTTCTGCTTTCTGCTCTCCGTCCTGCAGAGCTCAGAGCCTCATCTGACACTGTGGCAAAAGTCTTGTGGTGGATTAGGATTAGATGGATTTGTCTCTCGGGACATCATCATCATCACACTCGCGCACATGCACCACTGAGATTCCCTCTTCGCCCTCAGATCCTTTTATCTGCTGAGAGAAGCGGCTGTCGCTGTAATTACAGACTCGTGGTGTTAGAGACTGACCCAGTGTTTTCTCTCTGATGGTTCTCTGTCCCAAATGAGGAACATATCTGCCTTCTAAAAGTCATTCAGGTCGTTGGGAATGTGGCTGTGTCCAGTGTTGACACTCCATGGCTCAAAAAGTAGCCCATACTCAGTAAAAGGAGGCTTTGAAAAGGCTGTTACTGCGGTTCAGAACAGTTTCCCTGTTGATGTATGTGGTTGTTTTATATGGAAGGTGTCAGGGGTATATTGTGGCGCTGCTGACACCATGTCAGATTCTGCTTCTGCCAGTCGTCTGAATCCTTTCTACTGTCAGTTCCTTTAAGCAGTGAGTGACTTTAGTCAGGCCAGATGGCTCCTTGTTCTGTGGCTGTTTTGCATTCATACACTCAGAGTACTAAGTGTTATGAATTGTGGTACAAACTAAGCTGTAGGATATTCCTGCTGTACGTGAGTTTTTTAATAATTTGGCTCTGCAGGAGAAAATAACCGGGGGCCGCATTACAGAAACTTCTGAAATCTTATCTGTTTAGTCACCATGACAACTTCAGTTCGGACTGAATTTAGGACAGAATCTAAAACGGAACAACGGTTCTTAGGTTCATAATCTGATCCTCTAACTCCAGATTAGAAAATAGTACTACAGGAACATCCTAACTAGACGAAATCTCCTAAACGCTGTCCTAACTTTAAGATAAACCCAGAGCGTCTTCACTTCTGTTTAAACCGTCCATTTCTATTGTTTAGTGCAGTGACCGGCAGCACAGTTTACTATAGCGAGCATAACAATGTTGCATTTATCTACATTGAAATCGGTGATTTCATTTTTTTCCTAACAGCGTTTTTAAAACCCCAGATGCTGCAGACATGATCACGCAAAGCGCTGCCACATTAGTCTCAACTCTCAGTTGGTCTGGCTTTGGTTTTATTTGGCCTTGTTTACCTCGGTAACGGTAACGTTAGCTGTCTGGCTAACTAGCTTGATTAACCTACATGTTTAGTTTCAGCTGTGTGCGTGTGGTCGGTTGCTAGGCAACAGAGACGACCGTTGATTGTCGACTTTGATGGAGTAAGTTAAGATTTCTTAACTTGAGATAAGACGCTGTAAGATGAGATAAAATCCCCAAACTAAGGTAAGATTCGCTTCTGTAATCCGAAGTTGTGAAAAAAAGCTCTAGTTAAGACAAAACGATAGGAAGTTTCTGTAATAGGGCCCCTGCTCTCTAAAGAAGTTTTAATATGATATAAATGATAGACATAAAGGAATGGTTTGATGAAAAAATCCCATGTTTAACATTTTGCACTCATCCCAGGTGTAGTTGACCACCAAGACGTCCAAATTATGCTTATTTAGATTTATGCTGGAGTTACGAGGCTAACATGGCCAACAGGCACTTGAGGCCCATACAAAAATAAATGTACAATAAATGTACAAGTATATTGATCAGTTTAATGTTTGAAAATGTATTAAAATAGACCTTTTTTTTGTTTTTGTATCTCACATATGCATGGCTATGTATTTCTGTTCTGCAAAGGAATCACTAGTCACCCAAATAATTTCCTTAAATGTATCCGCAAAAGAGCTCTCAACTGATTCAGACTACACTTGGGTCTTTATTATGGCTGTGTAGGCTTGTCAGTGAGGTTTAGGGCACAGTAAGGGCCCTGGATGCCCGGCCGGGGATTCGAACCCAGGCTCTTCTTGCTGTGAGCCAAAAGCGCCACTCACTGCTTAATATGTGACTTACTTCAACACAACAAAGTACTGTCGATGCTCTGAAGAACATCTGGAACAGCTGGGTGAATCTTGTAGATCATGTTTTGATGGCTGGAAAGTGGAAAAGGCAGCCTGTACTATAATCTCTTACTACATCCCTTAACCGTGGATAGCCATTGTTCATAATAAGACTTCTAGAACATTTAGTTCAAGGACCATTGTGCATTGAATCGGAAAGACAAACCCACGTGTATTGCAGGTGTCGTACCTTATACTGTCCAGATTTTGGAGGTGGGTGTGGGAGGTGGTGGTGACATCTAATTGACCGTGACTGTTGTATTTCTCATCAACCTGCAAACAAAAGTCTTGGTTACAAATAGAAGGCACATTGATATCTTCCCCAGGTTCCATCCTGATGCTTAGTGTCAGCTTCACATGGTCTCCTTTGTGGTGAAACAGGCTGTAATTCAAGCCCCCTCTGCACTGAGAGTGAGAGTGTATGACTGTTCACACAAAGCCCATATTATTTAGAGCTCGGCGATATTTCCCAGCACTTCACTCTCAAGGAGCTGTTTGCACAGCGTACCACGAGGCCAGGAGTCAAACTCCTGCAGTTGCTTTTTATAGCCAGCTAAGTTGCTCCTTTCCAGTATTCCACAACAGAGCTGGATGGATCAGAAGCATTAGGCTATACGCGCTGCCAGGGACGCAGGAAGGGGTGTGGATGTTAACATTCTGACCACCTCCTTGTTTCTACGCTCACTGTCCATTTGATCAGCTCCACTTACTGTATAGCTGCACTCTGTACTTCTACAGTTACAGACTGTAGTCCATCTGTTTCTCTGATACTCTGTTACCCTGTTCTTCAGTGGTCAGGACCCCCATGGACCCTCACAGAGCAGGTACTATTTGGGTAGTGGATCATTCTCAGCACTGCAGTGCTGCTGGAGTTTTTAAACACTCACTGTCCACTCTATTAGACACTCCTACCTTGTCGGTCCACCTTGTAGATGTAAAGTCAGAGACGACAGCTCATCTGCTGCTGCACAGGTTGTGTTGGTCATCCTCTAGTCCTTCATCAGTGGTCACAGGATGCTGCCCACAGGACGCTGTTGGCTGGATATTTTTGGTTGGTGGACTATTCTCAGTCCAGCAGCGACACTGAGGTGTTTAAAAAAATAATTAAAAATGATTATTTTTCCTTTAAAAAAGCAATGTGAGGTTGCTTTGGGACTCTGAACTGGTCTATAAATCAACTTTCTCTCTGTACCTCAACCTGCGTGTGATTGAGCAGTACAACCCTAAAGTGGCCAGGTGTTCATCTCATCATCCTCTGTAAAACAACCACACATGGGTCGTTACTCAAGTACTCAAGTTATTATGAAGTCCAAAATCTTTTATAATTGTTGTTCATTTCAACAGGTGCAGTCCTGAAATCAGTTTGCGTGCGAGTCATTTCAGGATGCCGGTTCATTGACAGTGACAGATTAATCAATTTCATGAAGAATATTAAGTTGTTTAGAACTTGATGGCAGCAACGCATCTCAAAAAAGTTGGGACAGGGCAGTGTCTACCTTTGTGTAGCATCCCCTCTTCTTTTAACAACAGTCAACATGTGGTTGGTTAGTGTAGTAGTTAACACCTCTGCCTTTTACGCTGTAGACTGGGGTTCAATCCCCCACCTGGGTCAGCACCCTACACTATACCAATAAGAGTCCTTGGGCAAGACTCCTAACACCACCTTCGCCTACCTGTGTAAAATGATCAAACTGTAAGTCTCTCTGGATAAGAGCGTCAGCCAAATGCCGTAAATGTAAAATGTCAACGTGAAACAATGTACCATCTGGGAAGTGAGGAGACCAGTTGCTGGAGCTTTGGGGAGGAATGTTGTCTGATGCAGGATTTTGGCTGCTTGAGAAAGAGGACATTTAGTCTTTTTTATGATTTAGACCCTTTGAGCTACATCAAATAGACTGGCTTATGGCTTTTGTGGTTTCTGACACTGTGGAACATCATGTTATGTTGTTTCTCACACAGACCTCCTGTTGGTTTAGTTCATAACCGCCACACATGAATTGTTATTAGCACAGTACGCTGTTCATTTCCCCATTTGCTCATAGCTCCACTGTCAGCAGAGGTGTCAGCGCTGCATGCTTAGATTCTTTTAGCGCTTAAGCTTTTATCTTTCAGGCCCTCAGGCCTGTGTTTTTTTTTCCGAGGAGCTGCTCTGGTTTTTCTTTGTTAGGGAGAATGCTGCTTGTGTAAGTGGCTGTGAGGGTCCCGCTTTGGGAAATGAGTCTGGCTCGGAGAGAGAATCTCTCTTCAGTCAGACAGGTGAGGCAACAGGCTTAGACTCGTCTGCCCCACCACACACAATCTGCCTCTTTCTTTCCCCTCTGTTCCTCGTTCCACTCCCTTATTCCTTCTGTTCTCTGGTAATCCAGACAGGAACAGCTTACAAACGGAAAACTGCATCAACTACACCCTTAAAAAGAAGTTGTTCAGTAAGGAAAATGGTCCCATAAACAACCATGGACACTCAAAGGATTAAATGGTTCTTTGCATCATCAAAGTGCTGTAGACGGTTCTCTGTAGAACCTTTGTGAGGGAGGCCCTGACTTAGTATGGGTGGTAAGGCTGAAAATCACAGAATAATTCAAATTTCTCACTGCCTCAGTCTATATCATGGTTATGGCTGGGCAGGATAGCAGTGTAGGTCATGTTTGTGATGTATTATGTTAAAATATAATAGAATATGCTTTTCTGAACATCTGGTTTATCAACAGTACTTGTAAAACACTGAGCAGCTGCATGTTGCACTATGAAGAGAGAAAATTAGCCTGTTTAACTAGATTTAGAGCAACACAGTTTGCCAAATATTGAATAGAAATTGTTGTATTGACAGTTTTGCTAGTATTTTCTAAAAGTGTAGCAGTACTTTTTTTGGTCCATTCATCATGAAATCTCCACACAATGTATAACCCCATTTCCAAAAAAGTTGGGACGCTGTGCAAAGTGTAAATACGTGCAAATCATTTAAAAGCTGTAAAATGTTGAAACGGAGAAACTGTGTTCTTTTTTGAAGAATATTTGCACATTTTGAATTTGATGCCAACAACACGTTGCAAAAAAGTTGGGACAGGGGCAACAAAAGGCTGGTAAATTTGTTTGATGCTAAAAACACACCTGGTGGTTGATTGGCAACAGGTCAGTAACATGACTGCGTATTAAAGAGCATCTCAGAGATACAAAGTCTTTGAGAAGTAAAGATGGGGAGGGGTGCATCACTCTGTGAAAGACTGCACCATCAAATAGTGCAACAATTCAAGAAGAACGTTTCTCAACATAAAATAGCAAAGAACTGCTTTTCATCATCTATAGTACATAATATCATTAAAAGACTCATAGAATCTGGAGAAATCTCTGTAATGTAAGGGGCAAGGCTGAAAACCAGTATTTGCTGGCCGTGATCTTTGGGCTATCAGTCAGCACTGCATTAAAAAACAGACATGATTCTGTAGTGGAAGTCACTGCATGGGCTCAGAAGCACTTCTGAAAACCACTGTCTGTGAAAACAGTTCATCACTGCATCCACAAATGCAAGTTAAACCTCTAAAACACAAAGAAGAAACCAGATATGAACAGGATCCAGAAATGCTGCCACCTTCTCTGGGCCTGAGCTCTTTTAAAATGGACTACGGGGAAGTGGAAATGTGTCCTGTGGTCCACGAATCAACATTTGAACTTCTTTTTGGAAATCAGGGACATTGTATCCTCTGGGCTAAAGACCACTCACCTTGATATCAGTGCACAGTTCTAAAGCCAGTATTCATGATGGTTCAGGGGGGCATTAGTGGACAGGGCATGTTTGACGTACACATCTGTGAAGGCTCCGTTAATGCTGAATTATATATACATGTTTTGGCAACATATGCTGCCATCCAGGTGACGTCTTTTTCAGAGAAGGCCTTGATTATTTCAGCAAGACAATGTCAAACCGCATTCTGCATGTATTACAGCAGCATTGCTCCATATTAAAAGAGTATTAATAATAGTAAAACAGAGTAATATAAGATAAACTCATGTCAGCCTTGCTTAATATTGTTCTACCGTGGGCAAAATGGTACCAGAGGTTCTTTCATATCTGAATTTCTTTAAGGCTGCAATTTTTCGTTTTACCTTAAATAGAACCACAGTTACATTCTGGCTCCTATACATGCATCTCATTGTTACTGCTACGCCGCTTAAGGTGGAATGGGAATTTTACTTTATGAGCCATCTTCAGGACTCATGTTTGTGTCACATGTTATGTACTTTATTGGTCCTACAAGGGAAATTTCTCATTTGGCTGCCTAACTGCTCCCAATGTGGGAGCAGCAGAGCATCACCTGGGGCAGTGGGTTGTTAACTGCCTTGCCCAAAGGGGCAACCAGGTATACCTAGTCAGCCGTGGGATTTGAACCCACAACCTTCTGGTTGATGGCTCACTTTTCCTGCTACTAGGCTACCTGACACCCCAATCATGCCTCAAAGTTTGAAATAAATTCTACCGTCATTTATGCTTCAGTAACAGCTGGTCCGCGACACGTTGCGCACACGGTCTCAACTGTGGCCTCATCTGATGCCGCTGACCGAGTCAGAAGTCATAGGCAGTATGAACTCCAGTGTCCAAGACAAATGGCAAACGCCTTATATCCCTTTGGTATATATTATAAACTGTAATGGAAAGTGCCAGTACAGAACAGTACCAGTACTCCTCTGGATTAAGTCTGCTGTCACATAGTGTTCACCTGGCATTGAAACACCTTCTGCCATTACCACAGATCCACCATGTATTGATAAGGTCAAGCCCAGGAGCCTGTTTATTCTGGCTGGCCTCTACGGCTGTTTTGTATCTTCTTCACTCTTCCCTGATTCTGGAACTTCAAAACAACCATCTGATTTACCACCATTATGTTTTAGTAGTGATTCCATGCTTTGAGCTGCTGGCAGACTTCAAGTGGACTTCACCAAAGACCACATTTCTGCTGGCAATCACCTCAGCTAAATGTCTGGGAACATTCTTTGCTTGAGGTTGAGTCAGAATGACAATCAAGTCTAGTTCCCTTCAGTATGTAAATAAGTGCATTGTACTGGCTTCCTGCATGGATGAGTGACACACTTGGTCAGACCTGGTAATGCTATTTGGACATGACCACTGACATTTCTCAGATGGACCAATTTCTTTGCTTCAGTGACAAAAATAGAAAGTCACTTTTTCATACTGCCATAAAAGTCCATACAGTGGGCACCATGGAGGTCAGTATCTTGTCTCTTTGCCTGGAATTTTTCCAGTAGTAGTGGGATACCACTTCAGTTCTTCTTGAGGTATGAATTTTGGGATAATGGAACGTATAAACAGTGCTAAATGCTGGTGTTAAACCATTTAGCTGAGACTCGTTTCTAGTGAAAATGAAAGTTCAGTGGTCCTTCACCTCTGTTGTGTAGTTGCAGTCTGAGGTAGTCCAGTTTGTTGCTGAGGGAACAGAGAGCGGCTACCCGATCGTCACAACAGCATGCGGCTCTGCAGCTTCTCAGCTGGTAACGATTGTGTGGGTTAGTTATAATATTTACCAAATTAATAGATGCATGTATGAAACAAATGACTTTAGAAATGTGAATGTGAAACAACTTTGAGCACCGTTTTTGGCAGGCCCAAAAAACTGCTGCATGCTTACATGTACATGCCTTAGGAATCAGAATCAAGTTTTATTGGCTAGGTTTGCTTAAACATACACAGAATTTGGTGTTGGTTACAGGAGCTCACAGGGCACACTACCAAATATTTACAATTAGTAAATAAAATAAAAGAACATAAAAAAAGATCAAATAAAACATGCATTCCTGCCATCACTCACTCATACACACATACACATACAGTCATACACCATATTTCCAAAAGTTTTCACTCACCCATCCAAACCATTAAATTCACGTGTTCCCATCACTTCCATGGCCACAGGTGTGTAAAGCCGAGCCCCTAGGCCTGCAGACTGCTTCTACAGACATTAGTGAAAGAATGGGTCGCTCTCAGGAGCTCAGTGAATTCCAGCGTGGTACCGTGATCGGACGCCACCTGTGCAGCAAGTCCAGTCGTGAAATTTCCTCACTACTAAATATTCCACAGTCAACTGTCAGTGGGATTATAACAAAGTGGAAGTGATTGAGAACAACAGAAACTCAGCCACGAAGTGGTCGGCCACGTAAAATGACAGAGCGGGGTCAGCGGATGCTGAGGGGCATAGTGCGCACCAACTTTCTGCAGAGTCAATCACTACAGACCTCCAAACTTCATGTGGCCTTCAGATCAGCTCAAGAACAGCGTAGTGAGCTTCATGGAATGGGTTTCCATGGCCGAGCAGCTGCGTCCAAGCCTTACATCACCAAGTGCAATGCAAAGCGTGGAATGCAGTGGAGTAAAGTGCTGCCGCCGGACTCAACCCCACACCATAATCCCTCCTCCACCAAACATTACACTTGGCACAATGCAGTCAGACAAGTACCGTCCTCCTGGCAATCTGATGGACGAGTCTGGGTTTGGAGGTTGCCAGGAGACGGTACTTGTCTGACTGCATTGTGCCAAGTGTAAAGTTTGGTGGAGGGGGGATTATGGTGTGGGGTTGTTTTTCAGGAGTTGGGCTCGGCCCCTTAGTTCCAGTGAAAGGAACTCTTAATGCTTCAACACCAAGAGATTTTGGACAATTTCAACTTTGTGGGAACAGTTTGGGGACGGCCTCTTCCTGTTCCAGCATGACTGCACACCAGTGCATAAAGCAGGTCCATAAAGACATGGATGAGTGAGTTTGGTGTGGAAGAACTTGACTGGCCAGATGACTGAATACTTTCAGCAATAAAGGCCTAGTGTACCTGTAAACCTTACTATGTACAAAGTGTGTGTCTTAAGTTAACCTGCTGAGTGCAGCAGCAGTTAAAGGTTGTATAGTGGCAAAGAAAAGGATTAGTGAGGTAACAGTCAGATAAGTGGGGTAATAAGGCAGGTAAGTGGGGTAACAGTCAGATAAGTGTGGTATTAAGGCACATAAGTGGGGTAACAGTCAGATAGGTGGGGTAATAAGTCAGGTAAGTGGGGTAACATAAGTGGGGTAATAAGGCTGGTAAGTGGGGTATCAGATAAGTGGGGTAATAAAGCAGATAAATTGAGTAATAAGGCAGGTAAGTGGGGGTAACAGATAAGCTGAGTAATAAGGCAGGTAAGTGGGGGTAACAGATAAGTTGAGTAATAAGGCAGGTGAGGGAGGTGCTAGAATAAACACTGGTCTGAGACGGAGCTGGAACACGTGGTGTCCGGGGTAGAACGAGTCAGTGGAGATCTTCTCTACATGCCTCCTGGTTCTGGAGGCATGCAGTTCCAGCAATGTGGGCAATTTATCATCTTGTTAAGATTAGGCTTAGAGAGTAATATTGACATAGATATAATTAGCTTAATAAATATATTTAGATATATTCGTCTGCATGTTGTTCAACTCTGTTTTTACCATTTTAAACTAAATAATTTACCATGCAGCAGTGTGGGAATTGTGGACCAATGCTGATGTCTGATATTAAAAAGTCTGGTTCCAGGGCAGGATTGGGCTGCCCACTGCTCCGGGCAAGTGTGCTCACTGCCCCCTAGTGTGTGTGTGTGCTCACTAGAGTGTATGTGGTGTTTCACTTCACGGATGGGTTAAATGCGGTGGGACTAATAAGGGTCACGTAATCTTAATCTTAATCTTAATATACATTTTTAGCCGTGTTGCCCACTACTGCTGGGGGGTGGGGGGCTGGTGCTTGTGGATACTTGTGCAAAAGGTGTTAGGTTTTCACCCTGTGTGTTCTCCCAGTTTCACCCTGTGTGTTCTCCCAGTTTTGCCTGTCTTCAAACAGAGATCTAGTTGGAGCTTCATCAGCACAATTGTACCTTTGGTGACTGATTGTAGTCAATAGATGGAATGTAAAGGTAGTTTCTAAAGGAACTGCACGTCTATGAGTTCCACATAACTGCCAGAGTTATCTGTCACTTGGAATCTGTGAGGAAATTCTTGGAAGACATCTTCCGTGTAAACAGGGTATTTGTATTCCTGGCTGCATCACACGTCATGTTAGTTGGCATATCAACCAAGGAGCACCCACTGTGCTTGTGGCAGTCATCTAGAGCTCAGATCTAGAGCTTGAACCCTGGAGCTTTGCTGAGATCTAATTAGTTTCTTAACCGCAAGTAGTTTCATGCCAGATTACTCATTTTCAGTCTCATGAACTCAGAAGAATGCGAGTGAGGCGGACACCAGCTCAGTGCTGTGTAGTATTTAAAGGTGCAGCGTGTAAGATTTAGGGGGGTCCATTAACAGAAATGGAATATAGTATACATTGGTTTGTAATCACTTGTACATACATACATAAACTCTGTGTTTGATTGAAAATAGGACAAATACAATATATAAACTGAGAAATTTGAACTTGATGCCAACAACACGTTTCAAAAAAGTTGGGACGGGGTCATCAAAAATCTGGTAAAATTGTGTAATGCTGAAAAAAAACCACTTGGTGGTTGATTGACAACATGTCAGTAACATGATTTGGTATAAAAGAGCGTCTCAGAGAGTCTTTCCGAAGTAAAGATGAGTAGGGGTTCACCACTCTGAAAGACTGTGAAAGATCAAACAGTGCAACAGTACAAGAATAACGTTTCTCAACGTAAAATAGCAAAGAACTTTCGCTTTTCATCATCTACAGTACATAATATCATTGAAAGATTCAGAGAATCTGGAGAAATCTCTGTGTGCAAGGCTCAAGGCCAAAAACCAGTATTTGCTGACCATGATCTTTGGGCCCTCAGATGGCACTGAATTAAAAACAGACATGATTCTGTAGCGGACATCGCTGCATAGGCTCGGGAACTTCTGAAAACCACTGTCTGTGAAAACAGTTCATCACTGCATCCACAAATGCAAGTTAAAACTGTAAAACAGGAAGAAGATACCTTATATAAACAGGCTCCAGAAATGCTGCCACCTTCTCTGGGCCTATGCTCATTTAAAATGGACTGAGGCACAGTGGAAAAGTGTCCTGTGGTCCAACAAATCAACTTTTAAAATTCTTTTTGGAAACCATCCTCAAAAGACCACTCAGCTTGTTATCAGTGCATAGTTCAAATGCGAGTATTCATGATGGTATAGGGGAGCATTAGTGCATATAGTATGGTTGATATGCTCATCTGTGAAGGCACTATTAATGCTGAGTCATATATACATGTTTTGGGAACATATGGTACCATCCAGATGACGTCTTCTTCAGTGAAGGACTTGCTTATGTCAGAAAGACAATGTCAAACCCCATTCTGCATGTATTACAGCAGCATTGCTCGGTATTAAAAGAGTCAAGGTGCTAAACTGACCTGCCTGCAGTCCAGACCTGTCAACTCTGGTGCATTATGAAGTGAAACATATGACAAAGGAGACCCTGAACTGATGAGCAGCTGAAGGGAAGAACGGGGAAACAGTTCACTTTCAAAACTACAGCAGCGTCTTCTCAGTTCCCAAATGCTTACAGAGTGTTGGTAAAAGAAGAGGTGATGAAACACAGTAAAACAAGCCCCCGTCCCAACTTTTTGGAAATGGGGTTGTACATATGGAGCGGCTCCTCTTCGGACAGTGGCAGACACCATGTTTCTACAGAAGCCCAGAATGGACAAACCAAACATAGAAGTGGCAGCGCTTTAGCTATATCCATCCATCCATCCATCCATCCATCCATTTTCCAAGCCGCTTCTCCGTCAGGGTCGCGGGGGGGAGCTGGAGCCTATCCCAGCAGTCTTCGGGCGAAAGGCAGGATACACCCTGGACAGGTCGCCAGTCCATCGCAGGCTTTAGCTATATCACCGGTTGTAATATATAGAAAGGAAAAGAATCACTAGTTGCTGCTTGGGCTGAAAAAATCATCGTTTTTATATTAAAATTGCAATTTGTGCAATTCACAAATCGCAAATACTGCCATTTTTAATATAGTGTTATAGTGTATTTTCAACAACACTCTTAAAAAAGGATGGTTCTTTAAAGAAAATGATTCCTTATAGGACCATGAACGGTCAAAGAACCCTTTGCATGACTAAATGGTTTGTTGCGTTGTGAAAGCATTCTTCAGATTGTGAAGAATGGGCTATATGAAAAGGGTTCCATGAAGCACCAGAAAGGGTTCTTTTATTATTACGATGTCAAGCTTGTGACAATATAAGAACCATTTTTAGTGCTGTATAGAACCATCTACATTTCACTAAGCAAAGAACCATTTGATCATGAAAGGGGTTCGCTGATTACTCATGTTTCTGTATGGAATCTTTCTTTACTGAAGAACCTTAACAGTTGCATAGACTAGAGGACATTGGGGCAGGTTTTAGAGGCTGTGTACCCTTTTTTGCAAGCACAATTCAGCACCAAAAGTATAGTAAGTTCTCAACAGACGTAGACGTCTAGCCTTGCGAGACATCAGTGAAAACCTTAAAAACCACTATAGGCTGATGGCGCCTGCAGGGAAGATGCAGCGTTCTGCTGAATATGCTGGAAGACAGTACTGATGACTCATTACTGTGTCTTCTCTACGGCTTCCCAACGGAAGCTCACTCTCAGCCTGACCCTGATGGCACCTGGTGGCTGTAAACAACACCTTTGCTAAGAGTGCTTGTCAGGACTGGGCCTAAGCCAGGACTAAAGTACTGTTGGTGCTTGGAGTTGATCTGATGGCGCAGTCATCTAAAGGCATTCCAGAGTTGTGAATGGCCCTTCTTGGCCGTTAGCCTCGCGGCCACATGGAGACAAAAGGAGACCAAGCCACTTTGACCCTCATACTGCTTTACAAGAGAACAAGACTTGCTTTCTGTTTGCTTCGCCTTTCAGATCCTCTCGACCAGCATGATGTAATTTGATCCAGTAGCAAACATGCTAGCCTGCTTGACTGAGTGTGGGAGCCTGAGCTTATTGACAGAGAACTGTAAGTAAACAGCCTTCGAGCCTGGTTTTCTAGACGCTGCAGCTTCTGAACTGAATTGGCACAGCTTTAAACAGATGATCTGAAAGAGCTCAAATTGCATCACAAATGATGCAGAGCTTCGAACATTAACCCTGTTCATATGAAAAAGCTCCCCCGGTGTTCTGCAGTGCAAACAGCATTCAGGATCGGCCGCCCATTGCTAATCCCATATCCTCCTGCTTTGTCACTGAACAAGGTGAACAGGTCCAGCCACACCAAGGTGCAAGAATGGACCCTTTCTTCACAAAGAAACAGAGAAAGGGAGATAAGAGTAACCGGAGACACTCGTCCACTCAGGGAAGTTTCCCAGGGACTTTTCCCTGGTGAGGCTCGGCCGCTGCTCCGTGAGAACTAGTGGACAGAAGGGCGATCGCTGGTGCCCGTCCACCACAGCATTGGGCAGGAGTAGGTGTAGCCTGTTGCTGGAAGCCAGGTAGAGGTAGGGGTCAGGTAAACTGTCTAAGAGACGACTCGGGCTGTTTCAGGTGACTCCTCTGTGTTATAATTCAATTCTAAAGAAAATGTTATTTAAAATAACACTAATCGAATAGAAAAGAAAGAATAAACAAAATGTATAGATTAATTAATAATGATTATATATATATATATATATATATATATATATATATATATATATATATATATATATATATATATAATAAATAGTGTTTATAATGTTTTTGTAATAGTTAAAATGTATTACGTATTATAATAATAATATAGTGTATTAGCATTATCCATTTAAAAGGCATTATAATGACTAGTGACACTCGTGTTAATACATGTTTATAAGTCAGTATAGAAATGGTGGTTCCTTATTAGAGCCTTATGAAGCATTATTAGAGTTTGTATGTATGCTTGCAAAGCGGTATTACCAAGATACAGTGAATTATAAGTCATTACAGAATTATAGTTCATTATTGGTGCCTTGTGAAGCATTATTACCAAGCCACAGAGGATTATAAGCACATTTATCGTGACTTATGAATACAGGTTCATACATGGTGTTACCAGATTTTCGTGTGAAGTTTGTCTGCTTTCCTTTTTTCAGTCTGTTTTGGTGTCAAAACGTAACAAACCTCTTCTACACACAAGCACAAAGGTAGAACAAATTGAAGGGCCTGAATTTCTCTGCTTGTTTAGATGAGCTGAAATATTATAAAACCAGTGTTTTTTTTTTATCCCAGGTGATTACGATTTCATTCCTTTTGCATTCCTGTTTATGAAATGTTCGCTCAGAGAGGCACTGATTCACTTTCTTTTCTGTTTGCTGTCAAAGCAGAAAGAGTGCAGCTTCTCTTAGCCCCCCTGGAAGCCCATTTGCGATTGAAATGGATTCCACCAACATGTTCTTCTTACTAAAGCAGGAGGCCCGTTCTGTTCTGTAGCAGCCTGGCTTTGGCAGGGCATGTGTATGTGGTGGTGGACGCTGTTGGGCTGACCGCCGTGGGATGGTCCAGCTTTGCCTTCAAGGCTAACAAGTTTTTAATTTGTTTGCGTGGCCCCTTTTCTTTCTTTGAAGTCTCTAACAGGATTTATAAAGAGCGCACCAAGGGGCCCAAGGGGTGTCCGTAACAGAGATATTCATACACGCAGAGATCTTATGGGGTTTGATGCTGTAGAATTGTTAAGACCTGTGCACACTCCTACACTGTATGTCCACTAGTGTCCAGCCAGCTTCTAATGAGTAAATTTAGCTTCTTTAAGGTCACCCGTTGCTGACATGTGGTCTCAATTGCACACAGCTTGTATAATCTCCATAGAGAATTATTGATCAATAGAATGGGACACTCTGGAGCAGCCTAAGGCTACCATGCTCAATGCCAAGCGCTGGCTAGAGGGGTATCCCCCCCCAACCTACATTGGGCTGAGGAGCAGTGGAACAGTGTTCTCTGGACTGATGGAGCTCTATCTAGTTCCTTTGGGTTCAGTTGGAGTTCCAGAACTGGCCATCCAAGATCAGTACCTGACCTGAGCTCTAATGCTTTTGTGTCTGAATGCAATCAAATCCTCACAGCAATGTTCCGGCATCTAGTGTACAGCCTTCCGAGAAAAGTAGAAGCTGTTACTGCAGCAAAGGCAGAACAAAGAAGAAGAAGTGGTCAGGACCCCCATGGACCCTCACAGAGCAGGTACATTTGGGTGGTGGGTCATCCTCAGCACTGCAGTAACACTGATGTTGTGGTGGTGTGTTGGTGTGTGTTGTGCTGGTACGAGTGGATCAGACACAGCAGTGCTGCTGGAGTTTTTAAACCTGTCCACTCTATTAGACCTCGTCAGTCCACCTTGTAGATGTAAAGTCACATCAATGTTACTGCAGTGCTGAGAATGACCCACCACCCAAATAGTACCTGCTCTGTGAGGGTCCATGGGGGTCCTGACCACTGAAGAACAGGGTAACAAAGTATCAGAGAAACAGATGGACTAGAGTCTGTAACTGTAGAACTACAAAGTGCAGCTATACAGTAAGTGGAGCTGATTAAATTGACAGTGAGTGTAGAAACAATGAGGGGGTCAGAATGTTACGCCTGATTGGTGTGTAATGTGTGGTTGTTCCTCAGATGCTGGTGTAGCACTGTGGGAAAACAAACGGGTCTGCCGTGACACTCAAACTGTTTAAAAGTGAAAATGTGCTTATTCCAGCGATTTGAGCATTTCAAACCAGTTCTGAGAAGTGCTGAGGAAGAGTGCTTGGAACTTCAGCGTTGTCAATCAAGTATTTATGCACGGGTTTCCATGAACATGCTGGTCATAACCACTCAGTTTACACGTGGCTCAGCACCACTGTGAGATTACAGTGGCTCCAGACATTTTTGCACTGGACAGATTGAAGATGGGTCAGTGACTTCAGCACAGACTAACTACTAACTGTTAACTACTAACGTTAACTATTAATTATTATAATAATTATTATAAACTAACTATTACAGGAAGTGTTTTGTGAAAAAAGTGACAATAAGTCATATTGTGTCCTAAACCACATCGACAAGCCTGCATGACCTGAATGAAGCTCTGGATGGGTAGATTGAGTGAAGCTTCCAGCATGTATTTACAGAAAGTTCCAATTTAAGACTAGAGAAGCTGATTGACTGAATCCAAGGTACGTGAAAAAATTAGTAAATTGGATTTTTGCCAGACTACTTCCCTTTTTTGCAGTTTGTAGGGTAATTCGACACATTAGTGGTTGACCAGAGAAGCTTGTGTAGCCACTAGTGCCGAATATGTTCTTTTCAGCTCACTCAAGCAGAGCAGAGTGGACATTACTGCAAGACTTCAATGAGATATTTAATCATTTTTTAAATGCTAATAATTGCAAATCCATAATATGGCAATATTATACTGTGTCAACTTTATCACAGCATCACCTGCCATTTTAATTGACTGCTAAATACACTATATGGCAAAAAATATTTAGACACCTGATCATCACACTTATGTGAGCTTGTTGGACATCCTGTTCCAAAACCATGGCCATGAATATGGAGTTTGACCCCTTTTTCAGCTACAATAATAATGTGGAGTTGGACCTCCTTTGCAGATGTCGGGCCCTGATGTTGGATGAGAAGGCCTGGCTCGAAATCGACATTTTGATTCATCCCAAAGGTATTTAGTGAGGTTGAGGTCGGGGCAGGGCAGACCACTGGAGTTCCTCCATACCAAACTCATCAAACCATGTCTTTATGGAGCTCACTTTGTGCACGCTTCACTGGAACTAAGAGGCCCGACTCTGCAAAACAGCCCAGCCCATTATCCCTCCTCCACCAAACTTTACTGTTGGCACTATGCATTGCAGTAGGTACTGTTCTCCTGGCATCCAGCAAACAAGGCTTCATCCATCAGACTACCAGGTATTGAAGTGTGATTCATCACTCCAGGGGACATGTTTCCACTGTTCCGGAGTCTACTAGCATCATGATTTACACCTCTCCAGCCGACGTTTGGCATTGTGCATAGTGATCTTAGGCATGTTTGCTGATGTAGCTTCCAGAGGCAGTTTGGAAATTGGTTTGTTGTGAGTGATGCAAAAAAGCATAGGAAATTTTACTTGTGGCACTGAGTTTGCATAGTCTACTGCTGTTGTTGTTCCTAGACATTTCCATTTCACAATAATAACACTTACAGTTGACCGGGGCAGATCTAGCAGGACAGACATTTCACCAACTGAATTGTGGCAATGGTGGCATTTTTCAGCATGACCTGTCAGTGTTTGTCTATGGAGATTGCATGGCTATGTACTATATTTTATACACTTGTTAGCAATAGGTCTGGCTGAAACACCTGAAATCAGTAATTAACAGGGGTGTCCACATACTTTTGGTCATATAGTGTACATACAGTAAATGCTTAGAATAAGTGTCATGTCTGATTTAGCTGTATCATTACAGTGTAAATTAATCAATAACACATTTTTGAAGCTCTAACCTGCCTTGCAGTTAGAGACATTATAGTGTGAACATATAAAAAGGGACAATTTTATTGGTTAGTGGTCAGTATTAGCCGCAAGATATTCATTACTGGCCCTGAAGTCGTGTATCTGCGCAATCCTAAGATTAAGGAGTATAAATGATAGTTTTAACATTATCATTAGAAACTGTACAGTCTATTATGAATTAGCCAAACTGGCTCTTGAAGGTCCTCTGGTCTGCTTATCTCAGTGACCCAGTGCAGATCGCCTTGCCACTCGTATTAATGATTACCTGCACTGCAATGTGAGGAATGCCATTTTTTCATCACTTATCTCACTCTCTACCCATAAAGAATGTACCTCTCCACCTCGGGCCCTCCACTCTCAGTGTAAAAGAGCGTGAGAGACGGAGGGAGAGAGACACTTTCTTGTTTCAATGAGAAAGGCATACAGAACAAAAGACGAAGGATCTATAGAAGCTGATTATAGAACCACAGTAACTCTGGAACAAGTGGTTCATTGTACAAAAAGTGATGCAATACTTTTAAAAGAAATTTTACTTCTCAGTTAAAATTCAGTAGTTCTCACTTGAATATTCTCAGTGCTTTTAATTGTCCTCAGCACTGCTCAGTGGAATAGTCTGAGTACCTTCAGTTAAGTATCTCAGTACGTCTCAATTGAGGGTTCTTAGTACTTCTCAATTCACTGTTCTCAGTACATCTCAATTGGAGGTTGTCAGTACTTTCAAATTGATTGTTCTCAGTATTTCTCCATTGAGTGTTCTCAGTACATCTCAATTGAGGGTTCTTAGTACTTTTCAACTGAGTGTTCTCAGTATGTCTCAATTGAGGGTTCTTAGTACTTCTCAATTGAGGGTGCTTAGTACTTCTCAATTCAGTGTTCTCAGTACACCTCAATTGAGGGTTCTTAGTACTTTTCAACTGAGTGGCCTCAGTATGTCTCAATTGAGGGTTCTTAGTACTTCTCAATTGAGGGTGCTTAGTACTTCTCAATTCAGTGTTCTCAGTACACCTCAATTGAGGGTTCTTAGTACTTTTCAACTGAGTGTTCTCAGTATGTCTCAATTGAGGGTTCTTAGTACTTCTCAATTGAGGGTGCTTAGTACTTCTCAATTCATTGTTCTCAGTACACCTCAATTGAGGGTTCTTAGTACTTTTCAACTGAGTGTTCTCAGTATGTCTCAATTAAGGGTTCTTAGTACTTCTCAATTCAGTGTTCTCAGTACACCTCAATTGAGGGTTCTTAGTACTTCTCAATTGAGTGTTCTCAGTATGTCTCAATTGAGGGTTCTTAGTACTTCTCAATTGAGGGTTCTTAGTACTTCTCAATTCAGTGTGCTCAGTACACCTCAGTTGAGGGTTCTTAGTACTTCTCAACTGAGTGTTCTCAGTATGTCCCAATTAAGGGTTCTTACTACTTCTCAATTGAGTGTTCTCAGTACATCTCAATTGATGATTCTTAGTACTTTTCAAATGAGGGTTCTTAGTACTTCTCAACTGGAGGTTGTCAGTACTTTCAAATTGATTGTTCTCAGTATTTCTCAACTGTGTTCTCAGTATTTCTTAATTGAAGGTTCTTAGTGCTACAGAATTGAAGGATGTGAGTACTTCTCCATCAAGGTTTCTTAGTACTTATCATTTGAGGGTTCTCTGTACTTCTCAGTTGGGGTTCCTAGTACTTATTAATTGAGGATTCTCAGTAATTTTCAATTGAGGGTTCCCAGTACTTATCAGTTGAAGGTTGTTAGTACTTCTTAATAAAGGGTTCTCAGTACTTCTTAAGGGTTCTCAGTACTTCTTAATTGAATGTTCTCAGTACTTCTCAACTGAAGTTCCTCAGTACTTATCAATTGAGGTTCCTCAGTACTTCTCAATTGAGAGTTCCTAGTACTTATCAATTGAGGATTCTCAGTAATTCTCCATTGAGGGTTCTTAGTACTTCTGGATTGAAGATTGTTATTACTTCTCAATTGAGTGTTCTCAGCACTTCTTAATTGAATGTTCTCAGTACTTGTCAATTGAAGTTCCACAGTACTTGTCAATTGAAGTTCCTCAGTACTTCTCACTTGAAAGCTCCTAGAACCTCTCAATTGAGGATTCTCAGTACTTCTCAACTGAAGGTTGTCAGCACTTCCAAATTGAGGGTTCTTGGTACTTCTTAGATGAGTATTCAAAGTACTTATTAATTAAGCATTCTTAGAATTTCTCATCTGAATATTCCCAATGCTTTTTAAATGAGTCATTTCAACCCTTCTCAGTTATGTGTTTTAAGTACTTCTTTCCCTGTAGAATGTACTCTATATTTCTCTATTAATTATATTCAGTACTTCAGTTTTTTTTTTTCATTAACGTGTTTGGCCTGTGCTGACTCTGTTATGCAGATCCAGTGTTCGCATAGATTAACGTAGCTGATTGTTTATCTCTGAATATATTCCAGCATTTAAAGCTCACTGGATTAGCACAGATGGACGTGGATATCTGTAACATACACTGTGTGACCTAGAAGGTTAAAACCATATGGTTCAGGATCAGGAGAGCACTGATCAGATGTGATTAGTTAGATTGTAGATTGAAGGTCAGAGGCCGGTGTGGACTATCTAGGTCAGTACTGTTTATTTTGGTAAATAGTAAATCATAAAAAACATCAAAACAAGCTATTAGGCCTCTGCAGCATCTGATAATTCAGTGTATGCCCTACAGCTCTTCCTATTTTATCCTCTCTCTTCATTGAAATAAAGCCCCAGGTGGTGAGGTTTGCGGCTCCAACCACCAGTCATTTCAACCCGTGGGTCGGTTTTTAATAGTGCAACAGTCATATTTGAGCAACAATACAGCTTTTATTAATTTTTACTGAATTCAGTGCTAGTTGTTGAGTGACCATGCATCTGTTTTTGCAGTTTAAATATGTTTTCAGGTTTTTTTCCTAAAACTGAAGAATATCTAAACATCTAAAGTAAATGTCTTGTGCTTAACAGATGTGAATATGTATGGAAAGTGTTGCTAATTGAATTCTCATAATCGACACAGTGAATGCAATCTAAGAGGCCTAAAAAGTAACCGCAGGAGTCTAGAGATTTAACTCTGAGCAGAATTGAATTCATCAGACGCTGGTCGTGCAGTTGTGTTGGATTATGAGCACGTCCTGGTGATGAATGTGCAGTGTGTAAAGCTGCCAGCTCCTCACTCTGCTCAAGTGTTTAACGTTGTGGAGATAAGTGCTCTGACAGTTTGGCCTGCGTGCTTCATTTGAGTGATGAAACACGTGAAGCCGCTTCAGTCCAGATTTCAGAGGAGCGCCTGTGCACTAAGTCGATCAGCCGCGGGTCGGTACTGATGGCAGTGTAGTGTGTGTGTGTGTCTATGTGGAAATGGCTTTAGCTCGTTAAAACAGCACTGGTCCACCTCAGGGTCAGGGCCGACACCGCAGAGCTTTAGCTGTAATGAGGTTTAACGCTCTCAGGGTGGTCTCTCCAAAAGCTCCCCATGACCTAATCAGCATGTACTCTCCTCACACACATCTGCTTACAGAGTACACACACATTCACACTCACAGCCTCTCACTCGCAACTCTTCTTTTGACCAGGACTGGTGTTCACAAAGCATCTCCAAGCATCTGGGTCGTTTACAGAAACGTCCACTGTGTTATCCGTCCATAGGAGTCACCGGTGTTACTGTTCGTCATTGGTGTTACACAGAATAAAGGCAACTCCAGAGACATTTTTAATGAAAAATGTGTTTTACCAAACGGCTGCTGCAGAGCATCAAACCACATGCTGTCCATCGTGGAACATCCACTAAAATATGTCATTTAATTTTTCACAGTTACCTCAGAATAAAGTCGGTCACACCAGTGACTTCAGCTAAAGGCTTCATATGAAATCATGAGCTGAATGAGAAAATCTCTGACAACTGAAAGACACAGTGGACTCACCACCAGCTTTTCTTCATAGATCTTCAGAAAACAGGTAAAGGGAAGTGAAGTGATGTCATCGGTGTGACTTTCATTTCAAAATAAGAGTTTTTTTTTGTTACACAGTAACACCAGTGACACGGCTCCTGGGGACAACTTTTATTGTATATTTTATAATAATTATTTGGCTTTTATTTTGTTTATGTCATTTAAATCATATATTTTATATTCCTGTTTAGATTATTGCAGTTAAAACTGCAGAAGAATGCGTTTTACCTCAAAATATGGCCTCACCCTTCACACCTGACTGTGAGGATGAGCTCTTCTGTGGTGCTTGGAACTCTGTACAATTGATGTAAAATCCGGTATTGCTAAATTGAGGCTGAAGAAGGTGTAATTGTTTTGTTTTAATTGTTATTAACAAGTGTAATATATCTGTAAACGCTAAGGACACAGAAACACGTCTACAAGCGTCTAAGATCAGATTGCCTTCAATGTTTCACTTACAGCTAATGGAAACGGCTGCGCTGTGCTTTTTAAACTGTGGCCTATGGGGGTGCTTCTGTCAGCGGTCCAGGTTTACCATGAAGGTCAGGACAACAGACCATTACAGACAGTCTGTAAGTCTGTACTGTGATGTAGATGCATAAATATGGTCATCTGTGGTGTTGATGAATAAGCAGCTTTCTTTGGTCATGCCAGTGCTTTGGATAAAGTGTTGGAGATGAAGGTGCAACAAAACTGATATTGGTACTATTATCACTAAAATACTCATGCTCGGCATCTCCGTCATAGCTGTATAGGTTATAGGACCAGCAACTTGGCACGTTGGCCACCAGCATCACATTAAAGGGCCCATATCATGAAAAAACAAAATTTCCTCACTTCAGTAGATTTAAAGAGTTTGAGGAAGTTTCAAAACATACAGTTCACTCCTCACGCCATGCAGTCTTGATACGACAACTAAGGCGCAAAAACAGCCTGTTTTAAATTCATTCTTTTGTGATGTCACTAAAACCAGCACATGTGGGTATGTCCACCTATTCAACCTACAGTAGTTTAGGTTTGCTTATCAATGCAGAAGTTACAAGGGGTGCTTCAGACCGCACTGCGTTTTGAATGAGACGTGATACAGGACAGCCAATCAAAGTCTAGCTCATTTACATATTTCAGTCTCAAAGGCACAGTTACAAACAGTTCCCCACAACTGTGGAGGCATTTGTGGGCTGGAGGTAAGGCAACCAGCCTTGCGACCAGATGGTCATTGGTTCGAGCCCCTGAGCCAACAGTATGTGACTGAGGTGCCTTTGAGCAAGGCACCTAACCCCCAACTGCTCCCCGGGTGCTGCGGACAGGGCTGCCCACCACTCTGGGCAAGTGTGCTGACTGCCCCCTAGTGTGTGTGTGCTCACTAGTGTGTGTGTGTGTGTGCTCACTAGTGTGTTTGTGGTGTTTCACTGCACAGATGGGTTAAATGCGGAGGTGAAATTTCCCCATTGTGGGACTAATAAGGGTCACTTAATCTCAACAAGAAAAGCCTGTTCATTTCCATTGGCATGTCACGTCTAGAGGTGCAACGATTTTTCGTCCAAACTAGTTGGCAACTAATTTAGTAGTCGCTTAGTTGGCAGTCACCACGTGTGTTTCTCACACTACCCAGGACTGCTTTGACGTTAACGTGACTTCATACTGGAGAGCTGAGGAAAGTGTGATGGCATACCTGAAGAACAAAACCCTCACAATTGTGGGAGCATTTCACGCTAAACTCAGAAGACACCTTAGCCGACCTTGGCTGGCACAGGAACACATCCACCATGTTAGAGCATCTGAGCATATAACATATATATATATATATATATATATATATAGTTTAACATGGGAATATTTCTTCTTATGGTAGCAGTGAACAAGTGTTAAACCTTCTGTATTTCCTTCTTTTATTCATAGCAATTTCTCCTTGGAATATGAGAATACTGTTCGTTTAAAATGTGAGTATTTGAACAGAACAAAAAATGGTCAAAATGCTCTTCACAGCTCTGAACTGAGAATGACCTCATGCTGCGAGCGTTGCTACTTGTGGCTTGACCTCGCTGGGGACGCCTTTGACCTCCCTGCATTCAGCCTGCTGTGTTTTATAAGTGCCTCCTCACCCATAAAAGCAGAAAGGCTCCTGTGTGCTGCAGTGCGGACCGTGAAAGACGTGTCTGTGTAAGTGCTGCAGGACTCGCGGGCTCCTATAAGGCAGGCCAGTGTTGGGGAAAAGGTGGACTCCGGAGCCTCAGGACTAAATGACCTGCGTAATTATGACGTTCCACGGAGAACGATATTCTGCTTGGTCACTCTGTGGTTGGCCTGTGAATCGGTGACTGTGAACTGCCCATAAAATGTTGCTGTGCTAAACTAGGCTGGGGTTCAGTTTCATTGAGTTAGCAGATGAATGTCCATATAACCCCAAGTCCAACCTCTCTGCTCTCAGTCTGTGATATTCTTATGAGTGTCAGTGATGCACGACACCCTTTGGTTCCTCAAGGGTTCTTTAGTAAAGAAAAAGGTTCTATTGTACTCAAACACCGCATCATGAAAGGGTTCTTCAGACTGATGAAAAATGTGCTGCACATGGTTCTATGTAGAACCATTTTGAAAATATCAAGCTTGTAGCAGTAGAAGTGTGTTTTCTGTAGGTCTGAGGAATCATTTCATGATGCAAAGAACCCTTCAGTCATGCCAAGGGTTCTGCGAGTGTTCATTGTTCCATATAGAACCATTTTATGTTACTAAAGAAGCCATAAAGGGCCATTTAAGAGTGTAGTTCACTCTGGGCTTGTAATAGTGAACTCATAGTTCATCCATCCAGTTCAAATGAGTGTTATTTATTTATATAGCACATTTTCATCTGTAGTGCTGAATTCTGACTTATATAGACACATAGAAACAGTATCTAGCATCCCTGTGTCCACATGGCCTGTGTGCACACAAATGGGAGTCAAGATTCAGCACCTGTTGTTTAATTCGGCTGCCCGCATCATTCAGCTACACCATGAAGTTTTATTCGTTTTTATAGTTCACAGTAAGGCGTACTGTGTCCTAAACCACATTAGCAAGTCTGTGCAACCTTAACAAAGAGCTGAATGTGGACTGAGGGGGTTGAGAGAAGTTTTAAGGATATATTTACAGAAGATACACGTGTGTGTGTGTGTGTGTGTGTGTGTGTGTGTGTGTATATATATATATATATATTTATAAATTAAATGGCACTTATCACAACCGCTGTGTTTGAAATGATTTTGAAACAAAATAGCTGAGTGCGTCCAAAGGAGATCCGGGCCGCAGCATCAAAGAAAGGTCTGAAAGCAAAGTTTAAAGAGTCCGAGACCTTTTTTATGGCAAGCTTGACCACAGTCTGGGTGATGAGCCCAGCCCTCAGTCAGTGAAGCTTCATGATGGCTCCTGTGACACTGGCGAAGATGACACTGAAACCCCCTGGGAGCGGAACTGCATTTGTTGGCAGGTATGATTGTTGACCTCCGGATGAGCCACGTGAATCATTGTTTTGCGCATGCGGGTCGGTTTAGGACCTGACCTGTTCAGACTGATGTCACGTGCAGGTCACATTTAAAAGATTTTGTAAATAGCTAAACAAAAAAATCAGATTTGGTGAGAAAATCAGATTTAGGCCACTTTTACCCGCTGTGTGATTTTGCCCTTCCTTCGGGATGTCGTAATTTCGAATCCTGGTAGTGCGTCGACAAAAAAGATGCTAACTGTCAGCGGTATTATCAACTATACCAATAATATTATCGGCCAACCGATATATCAGTTCGGCCCTAATATGCAGAGGCTGGACAGAGTTTCCTGGTGTGCAGTGTCTGTCCACCTCAGGGCCTCGTGTGGTTGCTCTGATGTAAACGCACCTGCAGCACACAGTGATTCTTGGCTAGGTCTATTTGTATCGGTGATTGGTAACCTGTTAACAGAGAACAGGCTCTTTTGTGCATGACGTGGACCCTGAGGCTAAAGGATTCGTACTTATTCGCTTGAGCCTACACATTGTTCTAGGCAATGATTCTCAAGGTTTTGTGTTTAAAAGCATTTTTGGCTGTGGTATGCGGCCCATGACATCAATCAGTCGTTTGACGCTTCATTGGCATGAGGAGGTCTTTGCTTTGCCGCGTCTGCAGTCCTGCATATCTGCCTGTGAGCCTCTACACACTGCAGCTAATCAATAGCAGTGGTTTTTATTGCTGAGTGTCTGCAGTTGAGCTGGCAGCTGATTGACATGTGCCATTTGCAACAATGAGGTGAAGGCTTGCAGGGGCAGAGAACTGGAAGTGCCTGATGGCTAAAGTTACCCCTAAACACCTGTAAGATCAAACGTCGGTGAGTTTCCAGAGAAGTCCAACTCAGAAATATGTGACAAGGAATGAGTTAATGAACTACTCATGCCAGGAAGTGAAGGTGATGTTATTTTTAGGAGAATTTGACTCCGCTTGGCTGTGAGCCGTCCCACGGTGCGTCAGGTGGACGGCAAGACTCAACTTGTTCTTTCTGAAAGTATGTTTGGAATTTGATTGCCTTTATGTACCTCTGAGCTTTACCTGCTTCCTCAGACCTGTGGCCTAAAGGTGTTTTAGGCAAAAGGTGTTTTAGGCCAAAGGTTGGCCAAAAGTCATGCATCGTATCATCTAATCTCTCATTGTATTCATCAAGTAAACTAGCCAATCAATATCAAATCAATTTTGTTGCAGATACATATAAAGGCTGCAGCAAGCGATTGTTTTCATAATCGATCAGACAGTCCATCATGACCTTGATTACTTACAGTGGACCAAGTTATCAATCAATGACTGATTAAGGTCACGTTCACTTTTTTTCTCAAATCTAAGTTGCTTTTCCAGGATTTACAGGCTTTAACTTCAGTTTGGCGCTGCTGCCATGGTAATGCTGGAAAAAAAGCACATGAATTCCGATCTGAGCGTCACATTAAGGTCACACGGCCATGAATCAGATCCGTATCCGATCTAGGACCACATAGGAAAGCGGCTCAGGTCGGATTTGAAAAAGATCAGATTTACGTCCACACAGCCCTGAAATCATCAGATCTGAGTCACATTAGAGTAAAAAATCAGATTTGTGCCACGTCAACCTGGTAATGGGAAAGCAGCCTTAGTACAAATCTACTTTCAAATGTATTTTTATCATTTATTTACTACTTTTATTTAGTTATTGAAATATTGAGTGAAATAAAGAAAATATCAAATAGATTGCAGTATTTCAATCCACACTTTTTGACTTATCACAAAAAGCTGACAAGTCCAAATGTTTTAACTTAAAGTAACTTGATTGCCTTGAAATCGTTAACCTGTAATATGAGCATAACAATAATTTCTGATTTACATTCCATTATCCTATTATTTCAACGTAAAATACCAGCCTTATTGTCACGATTGGTTCCTCCCACTCCCCCATGTGCCTTGTTTACTTCTCGGTCGTCCACGTGTTTCTGTCACGCTTGACCCCTCCCAATCCGGTCCATGTGCTTTTTGTTTACTTTTGATCTTCCATGTGTGTTTGTTTTGGTTGTTAGTCCAGCCCCTTGTTTCATGACTCCACCCCTGATTGTCTCCACCTGTGTTTCCACCTGTTCCTCGTTTACCCTATATTTACCTATATACCCCGTTGCTGTTGTCTGTTTCCCCGCAAGCCTGATGGAGAAGCGGCTTAGAAAATGGATGTTGTCTGTTTCTCTTGTTGTTGGTTGTTGTTTAGTTCTGTTTTCTTTGTTCGGTCTCGTCATGGATCTCTCTGTTCCACTCCCCTCTGCTGCTGTGCTTGCGGACTCTGAATTGTGCATCCTGCCCCAATGCCTCCTACGTTACCAACTGTACATTTAATGCATCATCTCAGTGCATTTTCCTTTCCTTCCATTTTCCTTCCTGATTCCTCTTTAGTTCTTCCAGCCTGTAGGGAAATGTGTGGGTGCGCTAACAAAAGCCACCTGCCGTATGAGATTAAAATGGACAGTCGCTGTTTTGCTGGGTGAACATCCCACATTGCTATGAGCTGATTTCTTGCCTAATTTCACTCTTAGCTTTCTGGGCTGTGGTTAGATTGAGTTGATGCCTAAAGCCTTGCAGACGTCTGAAATGCCTTGTGAGAGGGTTCTTCACTCAACTCCTTCACGATTTTCTGATATTTGGGCCGTGACTAATGTGAGCAAAGCTAAATACCAGCATGCTGGCTTAGATGTGATGTTTACACATTCAATGGCCAAATCCTAGTGTGGATTCCAGAGCTGCTGTGCTGGCTAATGTGTAGATAAGCCTAATCTGTGGTTGTTGTTTTGCTATGCGTTCCATATAAATTACGTACTTATTTACATCAAGCTCCATAATTATGATTACTTGCATGGTTATGTGACAAATTAGCCAAATAAATCGTTTAACCCTTGAAGTCTAGAGTCATTATTGTCAGTTGAGTATTTTATCTACATAATAAGGTAATGCATTACATACTGTATTGGCAGGTTGGCAGGTTTTTGCTTTGTGTAAAACAACTGTACACACAATATGTTTTCAGTCATATCTTAATAAAATCTCTCCTATTCACAAATATAAATGAGGTACAGGTCGAACATTTTGAATCCGCACCTTCAACAGTTTTTCCACTTGTTATAATCAGGTACAGTTGAGAAATAATTAGTAGAAAATGCCACAGAACATCTTAGGCTGGCTAAATGTTCACACAGCAACTGCATGACTTCATGAACTACATGAAACTTAGTTGCACTTAAGTTGTGCAATATATAGCATTCTGCAACGTACTTGAAACTCATGGGCTGGAGGTTAGGAACCAGCCCTGTGACCAGAAGGTCATCGGTTCGATCCCCAGAGCCGACAGTAGATGACTGAGGTGTCTTTGAGCAAGACACCTAACCCCCAACTGCTCCCTGGGCTCTGCGGATTGGGCTGCCCATAAGTGCGCTCGCTGCCCCCTAGTGTGTGGGCGCTCACTAGTGTGTATGTGGTGTTTAACTGCACGGTTGGGTTAAATGCGGAGGTAAAAGTTCCTCGTTGTGGGACTAATAAGGGTCTCTTAATCTAATTTGATCAAACGGCATACTTTGAAACGACTGAAATGTGTGTCGCCTCAAAGCCTCCCCTCCTCTTATGCTGTACCCAAATGACCAAATTTGCATGTGGAGAGCTTTCGTCTGTATTGAACTCAGGGTCAGTCAGGACTCTGTCCACAGGTGCGTTAGATGTGGAGAGAGAGGAAGCTCTCGAGCCGGAGCCCAGCTTTTCCTTTGAAGTATGTCAGCCTGTAATTACTGCATTACTACATAATGGTGTGTGTGCGTGTGTGTGTGTGTGTGTGTGTGTGTGTGTGTGTCCGTGTGTGTGTGTCTGTATGTTTTTACATGTAAAAGTCAGACCTCTCTTCAGTTATTTCGTTTCCATTTAGAAATGACTATTAAATATGTAATTTATGTTTCACTGGCAGAAAAAGGCAAAGCAATAAAAAGCTATAATTAATAGACAATTACCTCAAAAACTCAATGTAATATCACATTTTCAGCATTTTTGTTATACCTTCCATTATTTCAAGAGATTCTGCAGGAATTTTTTTTCCACACCTCCCAAAATTCAGTCTTAGAAGTTGGTTTAACATTTTCTGAAGTAACCAATCCCATTCGTTGGTGTTGAGGTCTGGACTCTGGGGTGGTCAGTCCATTGTTCAGCTTCTTTGTTTGATGACCCGTTGCGCTGAGTTGATATATATATATATATATATATATATATATTTACTTTTAATGTAAGTTAGCGATGGAAAAAGAGGTTTTCCAAGCACTTTTTGACATTTAGTCCATTCTTCATTAAATTTACACACAATGTAAAGGGCAACAGGCATTTTCAAACTGACAACAGCGATATATATATATATATATATCGGGGGGGGCGGTTGTCTGTGTTGTAAATCAAACCTGAGCCTTGCTGGCTTTTCAGACTCTTCAGAAGTTGTAGATAACGACTGGACGCATCGGTTCTGTAGTGCTGAAAGATTTGCAGCCGCTGTTTAAAAGGCTTCTCTGCTCTCCTCCCCACGATCTGAAAGCTCCAGGCTTCGCGCTATCAGCCTCAGACATTCCTCACACTTTCCACAGAACCTGGAGCTGCCGTTTCAGAGCGCGGGAATCCTAAGGTCAGCGACTCTGTTTGCACCAGCGAGATTGTCATCTGAGAATGTGCTGTAGATTTATAACGGCTTAATCTTTTCACTGAGTGTGATGAAGATTAAAAGCTCAGATTGCATCTAAAGTCGTTCCTTTTCTTTGACTTAATTTACAGCATTTGTACGTCGACTAACCTGCCCATAGTTTTCACTCCATATCCCTGATATTATGCTCAACTTCAGATACCACAGGTAAAACATCTCCTCGTGCAGATTTTCTCCCAAATACAATGACATTGCCATTTATTTATTGGTGAAAATGTTGAAATATTATAATTATTATTATTGTTATTATTAGTTTCAATGAGAAGCGTTGTGTTTGGAGAAAGGAAAGCACTGCATTCCAGCATAAAAGCTTTATCCCATCTGTGAAACATGGTGGTGGTAGTATCATGGCTAGGACCTGAAGCAGCAGTTCATGGGAGGAAACCCACCCACTTAACAGAGTTGATGCTGCTTTGTACAGACGAATGAGCTAAAACTCTACCAAGCCGAAGTGCTTGTGATGGTTTGACATAGAAACAAACAGAAAAAACTCAGAAATGTAGATACAGAATACAGATGTAAAGACATAGCTATGTAATTACATTATAGTAAATATGTAATGTATATTGAATGTGCAGCAACACCACAGTAGTAAGTCTAGACCTATAAAAGTGACTAGATTTTTATTTGCTGGCTGTCTTAATATTCTTTGATCTTTTACAGATCTGTGCTGTAGGCCAGTTCTGGCTGTGGGTGAGACAGCAGGCATGGGGTGGGCCGGGTTGGGGGCGGGGGGGGTGCAGGGTTGGGGGGGTGGGGTTTGTATTGCGTGCTGATAGAGGAAGTGTAGTTGAACTGTCATGATCACTCACTGCTTACTCACATGCAGTCGCTCAAACAGCCCTCTGAGCCAAACCTGAATCACTTTAATAGGTCAGGATCTATCAGGATCCTCAGTGTTTCCCACAGGCTTAACTTAAAAACGAGTGACTTGAATGTGCGTGAGTGAGAGGTCTTCAAACGCAGACAAGACACGCCTCCTTTTACAGCACTGAAGTGAGCACTTAGTTAAGTATTTACTGTAATGTACTGCACTTATTGAAACATGTAGCAATGCGCTGTGTTTAATATTCTGTTCCTTTTCTCCAAGTATCACCAAGGGCTTTTGTTTCTAGCAGTATCTGAGCTCAGGAGTAACTTTCTCTCTAACCTGTTTCTAACTGGCAAAGATACTTTCTCTGAGCCGACAACAAAGCACTTTTGTAAGTCACTCTGGATAAGAGCATCTGCTAAACGCTGTAAATGTGCATGTAAATGTGTGAGTACAGGTTCAGGCTAGGTTTGTTACAGGACTGGATCACATTCATTTGTTTTCCCCTCCAGTCTAGTCCAGCATTTTGTCACCATCGGAGCAAGACGTTATCGCTCCATTTATCATATTTTACATTATTGAAGCTGCTGTTATCATCAAGTGTGTTTACATGTACTCAATAAACCAATCATAATCAGATTTCCGCAGTTATCTGATTATTCAAAAGGTCATGTAAACTCTATATTCCGATCTAGAAATCCGATTAAGAAACCTGATAAAGAGGCTGGATTTTAGCTCAGTAATCAGATTTCTCATTGCATGTAAACTCTTACTCTGATTTCTTTCTATACAGTCTGTTCAGTCGTGAAACAGGTGGTGCTTTGTTCATTTTCCATCCCATCCATCCATCCATCCATCCATTAGCTTCCGCTTCTCCGGGGTTCGGGCCGCGGGGGCAGCATCCTAAGCAATGAGGCCCAGACCTCCCTTTCCCCAGCCACTTCCACTAGCTCTCCAAGGGGGATTCCGAGGCGCTCCCAGGCCAGCTGGGCGATATAGTCACGCCAGCGTGTCCTGGGTCTTCCCCGGGGTCTCCTCCCAGGTGGACTTGCCTGTGACACCTCCCGAGGGAGGCGTTCAGGAGGCATCCTAACCAGATGCCCGAACCACCTCAGCTGACTCCTCTCGATGTGAAGAAGCAGCGGCTCTACTCCGAGTCCCTCCCGGATGACCGAACTTCTCACCCTATCTCTAAGGGAGAGCCCAGACACCCTGCGGAGGAAACTCATTTCGGCCGCTTGTATTCGCGATCTTATTCTTTCGGTCATTACCCAAAGCTCATGACCATAGGTGAGGGTGGGAACGTAGATCGACCGGTAAATCGAGAGCCTTGCCTTATGGCTCAGCTCTTTCTTTACCACAACAGACCGGTAAAGAGCCCGCATCACTGCTGACCCAGCACCAATCCGCCTGTCAATCTCCCGCTCCCTTGTACCATCACTCGTGAACAAGACCCCGAGATACTTGAACTCCTCCACTTGAGGCAAGAGCCTATCCCCGACCCAGAGAGGGCTCTCCACCCTTTTCCGCCTGAGAACCATGGTCTCGGATTTGGAGGTACTGATTCTCATCCCAGCCGCTTCACACTCGGCTGCAAACCGATCCAGCGAAAGCTGAAGTTCGCGGCCTGATGTCCCCAATAGGACCACATCATCTGCAAACAGCAGCGATGTGACCCTGAGGTCACCAAACCGGACACCCTCCATCCCTTGACTGCGCCTAGAAATTCTATCCATAAAAATTATGAATAGAATCGGTGACAAAGGGCAGCCCTGACGGAGTCCAACTCTCACTGGGAACAAGTCTGACTTACTGCCGGCCATGCGAATCAAACTCCTCTCTGTTTGTACAGGGCCTGAATGGCTCGTAGCAAAGAGCCATGTACCCCGTACTCCCGAAGCACCTCCCACAGAATACTCCGGGGAACACAGTCGAATGCCTTCTCCAGATCCACAAAGCACATGTGGACTGGTTGGGCAAACTCCCATGAACCCTCCAGAATCCTGGAGAGGGTGAAAAGTTGGTCCAGTGTTCCACGACCAGGACGGAACCCGCACTGCTCCTCCTGGATCCGAAGTTCAACTATAAGCCGGACTCTCTTCTCCAGTACCCCTGCATAGACCTTGCCAGGGAGGCTGAGGAGTGTGATTCCCCTGTAGTTGGAACACACCCTCCGATCCCCTTTTTTAAAAAGAGGCACCACCACCCCAGTCTGCCAATCCAGTGGCACCGCCCCCGATGTCCACGCAATGTTGAAAAGGCGTGTCAGCCAAGACAGCCCTGGAGTCTTGCCACCAAGGAGCTTCTTAACTACCTTAGCGACTTCGGCCTCAGTAATGGACAAGCCTATTCCCATGTCCCCAGACTCTGCCTCCTCACTGGAGAACGTGTCGGTGGGATTGAGAAGGTCCTCAAAGTATTCCTTCCACCGCCCAATGACGTCTTCAGTCGAAGTCAGCAGCACACCATCTCCACTATATACAGTGCTAGTGGCACACTGCTTTCCCCTTCTGAGTCGCCTGACGGTTTGCCAGAATCTTTTCGGAGCCGACTTAAAGTCACTTTCCAAGGCCTCACCAAACTCCTCCCATACACGGGTTTTTGCCTTGGCGACGACTGAAGCCGCAGATCGCTTTGCCTGTCGATACCTGCCAGCTGCCTCTGGTGTCCTACAAGCCAACCATACCCGGTAGGACTCCTTCTTCAGCTTGACGGCATCTCTCACCTGGGGTGTCCACCACCGGGTTCGAGGATTACCGCCCCGACAGGCACCAACTACCTTACGGCCACAGCTACAGTCAGCCGCTTCAACAATGGAGGAACGGAACATGGCCCATTCTGAGTCTATGTCCCCCACCTCCCCCGATATCTGGTCAAAGTTCTGACTGAGGTGTGAGTTGAAGATCAATCTGACAGGTTCTTCTGCCAGACGTTCCCAGCAAACCCTCACTATACGTTTGGGCTTGCCTGGTCTGACCGGCATCTTCCCCCACCACCTGAACCAACTCACCACCAGGTGGTGATCAGTTGACAGCTCAGCTGGATACATTACAGCAGAGGTCACTAATAGGTGGACCACAGTCCGAGTCCAGACCCAGACGCTGTCCTATGCAGACCTGGGCCTACAACCATTAAACTATGGAGAATGATTAAATTTCGACAGGGTGGTCCTATTTTATTCATAGCTTTTCTAGCCTTTACGGTAGTTTTAGTACATATCACATGTGACACTACTCAACCAATCAGATCTGTGCAATACAATGAGCACTGAGACTGAGTGAGTGACACACACAGGGGAGGGCCGAGGCAAGACACAGCAGTCAGAGACGAAAGTGAGTCAGAGGGAAGTTATTTCACATGCTGTGATCTTAAAAGAGAAAACTGGTGATAAATGTTGTTGAAATTGGACTGAATTGTACTTTATTTGATTTGATATTCAGTTGTTGACTGTATAAGATGTTGATGTAGCTGCTAGGCTACTTCAGTAAACAGTACATGGCACTGAATCATGAGGCAAGTTAGACGTTATGATGTTCTGGACCTTTGCTTGAGGGAAGGTCTGACTGGACCTTATTGAAGTTTAATTAAAGACTCCTGCACTACAGTAAAGATGACACACTCTTATAGTTTAGTTTTTCTCCAGTCCTGCATCTAACAGGACATACAGGACAGAGTCCACTTCTGAAACTCTCCCTCGCGGCCGTTCGAGCTCAGTGCTCAAGTTGCTGTTTCAGGGTTGAAATCACATCAGCATGATTGAAGCTGTAATTGGGAGGGTCTTTAAGTGCTGCACTGCGCAGTGCACAGCTGCTTACAGTGAGTGTTCTCTGGTTCTCCAGGCTGTATCAGAGAGGGCTGTTCTCTCATGAATAAAAGCATGAGG
>NC_051221.1:8605112-8745112 GCF_015220715.1 Pygocentrus nattereri
CATCATCGTGATGAAGACATGATGACAGTAATGGAGAACTCATGTCTCTCACCAAGTTTTGACTGAGTTATCTTTGAATTGTCTTTCAATGCACTCACAAACTCCAGATTCATCCGCTCGGCGAAGGGGTCCGAGGAACAACCTACGCCACAAAATGTTCTAGACATTTACGGCATTTGGCAGACGCTCTTATTCAGAGCGACTTACAGTTTTGATCATTTTACACAGGTAGGTGGAGGTAATGTTAGGAGTCTTGCCCAAGGTCTCCTATTGGTATAGTGTAGGGTGCTTAAACCCCAGTCTACAGCCTAACAGGCAGAGCTGTCACCCAGTACACTATACTACTATGGCATGGTGTGCAATTACACATGTCCACCAGAGAGGTCTCCAGATCCCCAAATCTTACACAGTGCAGCTTTAAATTGATAACCATAAGAGGTGATGGTGTAATTAAAAATTTTAAACGTATGAAACAGTGTGTTGAATGTTTCTCCGTGTCTTCAGGGTATCTCATACTTACCATCTGTTGTGTTGTGTTAAACCTCTGTCACTGATCAGAACTGGCCATCAGGGCTTATCCTATCTGTGTTCCCACACTCAATTAACTGGGCTTTTTTTCTGAAGTCACTTTTAAGTTCGGACGGTTGTGATTTAGGAATTAGGAGGACTGGCTTGCCCTGCACTGAAAATCTAAGTTAACATGTTTTTCATATGTATTTTTTAATTGTTTTGGTGATATAATGAAGTGAAAGATTGTGAACTTTTTATATGATCTATTTAAAAATAAATAATGGAATAAAGAACAAAGAATGGTCTGGGCTTAACCGAGTGCCTTGTACCTTTTAAGCCCATTTGTGTTCCTAATGAGCCCATGCATTGTTTACTTTCAAAGAAAATATTCATTTTAATAACTGAAAAGCTTATGAACTTCCTTTAAGAAGTGAAATTTTTAATTTGGAACCATCATAAATAAAATGTATTTTTTTTCCTGCATGTTTAACCATCAACAGACGCTTTATATATTTATCTGTAATGCAAATTGAGGTGGATTTAGTCTCAATTTCTACATTAACGGATATTAAAAATATCAGATATTGACATATCGATGCAGAGTTTTGGTCACTGAATTTGAGACACTGAAACAGAGGCTGCTGCTGTTATGGGGGCAACCAACCTTTGCCAACATGCTCTGGATGATGGTTTTGGAGAAAGTCCTGATGATCTCTCTCACTTGTCAATTTTAGACCTCCCAGCGGAGCCACCCAATCCTGTAACCAATGGCAACAGTCCAGGCCCTGCCTTTGACCCGAGACCCCAACAAGAGCATCGGCTCCCTTTTCCCGGCATCCTCTCTGAAGTCTGCTGACTGCATCATGGGAAGTGTGGGCAGTTTGATCGAGAATCCGGACTCTCCCACCAAAAGCAGCAGGGCGGTTCCTCAGGTGCCAGAGCGACAGAGCAACGGGCTGCTGAAGAAGGGCTTCAACCAGAGAGAGCTGCTCAATTACCTCAACATCACCAAGAAAGAGTCGAAAGGAGGCAAGCACATCATCTCCGGGACCTCCTCCATCAAGAGGGAGCATTCCAGCGAGGAGGAGAACATCTACGCCAAGGTCTACCACAAAGACGGCAGAGAGGTGGACATGGGCAAAAACTCGCTCCCCATTGGTGGAAAGTTTGACAAGGTATGAAAGACTGGACGAATGAATCAGTGGTTATGTAGTGTCCAGTTCGGCTCCTCGAGATCTGCTCACCCTGCAGTGCTGAAAAAGCCTCTTTCATCTTAGGACAGGTAGATTTCGCACATATCATTTCCGATATTTGAACGCATAGCACTAATATTATATCGGTAACCTACAGCGAGTTAGCTAGGTTAGCTAACTGCTGGACCGTGCTTCTGAAACTGAAGTCACACAAGCTCCTGTTATGGTCATATTTGTGGACACATTTGTGGAGAAATTTCTCTTGTGCCTCATTTTGCAACTTTTTATCTACGGCCAAAAGAATAATCGTTTTTATATCGAAAACTTACAGCCTGCATTACCAAAAACATTGTCTTACATTTTACGAGGGAAAATTTAACTTTATTACACAGAGCTTGTGAACTGCCTCTAGATAAGTTAGACCAATCAGAGCCAACCAAATCTCCATGTGTTGTGACATCACAACCACAACTTACTAGCAGTCCGGCGTACTAGATTCAGGGGTCAAGCCACAAACAGAAACGGCCGATGTTCTGGTTTTCTTGGCAAAAACAGGTCTGAACTTAAATTGATAGAAAATTCTCACAATTAGATATTTTCCTCAAATCATTCCGTCCTACCTGTAACACAGAATTGCAGGGAAACACTGTGAGTCTTGATGTTTTGGGGGTCGTTAACACAATTTTATTCCACCAGTTAAGGTGGAACACGATCTTGTAAGTGAAGTCAATTGCTTATAGTTGGATCCTGCAACAGGTGCAATGCAAGTATGAGGCAGCATCTAACAACAGTGTAATAAACCAGTATAACAAGCACTGTTAACAAATGTATAAAGCTTAAATAACCTACTTGGTGGGAGTTTTGAGAGCAGCAGGAGAGCAGCCAGTTTATCTGCTGACATACATATTAATAACTGTGATTGGTACTTTGGCAGATTTGACTTCGCCTGCACCAAATTTAGTCCCATCCAGCTCAAATCGGCCTAAAGGTAAAAGGAGAAAATCATGACAATGAACAGACACGAGCTTTAAGGCTGGAATTGTTCTGTGTTCAGGCACTTTTTCCTTTATCCCTTTTGAAACTTGAGTGACTTTTTAAGAATTTAATGTCGTGTAATGACTGTATGTAGTGTTATTTCCTGCACACTGAAGTTGCCTTTCAGGACACGTACATCCCCGGTTTCCTCAGACGAGCTGTCAGTGAGTAAATGCTCCTTTAAGCAAGCAGATGACAGGCAGAGATTAATGCTTACCCCACAGTAGTTTTCAGGGTCTTTAAATGAAATGCAGTGGCGGTGACAGTATGTTCAGCCTGCCTGCATAAAAGCAGCATTTTTGTTCTGAGGAGAGCTTCATTTACCCCTTGGTGAGCGGCACCAGCCCGTCTCCCTCTGGAGTAAATCACATAAACTCCACAGGCCCCTACGGACATATAGACAGACTCTACGGCAGCCGGTGGAATAAATTCAGTGCCCTAATCAAATACGGCCCGCCTATAGCAGATTTATTGAGCAGGCAGGACGCAACAGAAAGAGAATTATAGAGACGAAGGAAGTGGTCCGGGTTAAATTCATTAGTGCCGTTTGGCTTGGTTTCAGGGCTTAAGTGTCGCTGGGTGTTCCTGATTTAATCCACTCGCAGGCCCAACTGTGAGTGAGACGTCAGATGGGACTTCTGTCTGAATAAATGTGTACGGCTTATCCAAACTTTAGGGACACTTTGCCTTTATTTTTTACGGTATAATTAAACCTCATGATCGGTCTGGTTATACCATCATACAGGTGTGTTTTTTTCTCAAGTAAAATCGTTTTGGATGCTCAAGTAAAGATATTTTGCGGTGTAGGTTTAACAGTGGCCAGGGGTCGGAACATCAAATGTTAAAAAGCGTCATTTTGTCCTTCAACCAAAATTGATCCACTTTGGGAGCCACTTTTTTCGCTGGTTTTACTGAAGTAACGTTTTGTCGTCTTGACTGAAAATATTTTGTGATATGTGTTAGCTAATGTCCTGGTATACACTAACAATATAAACAAACACGCAGCCTTGCTTTGCTCTGCTTTAAGCTTCAGCTCAGCTAGAGCTGCTTTTCTCACATCTCTAGCAGGAAACTTGCACAAAAGCAGAACAGTTTCCTGTAAAATGTCGGTCAACAGTCGTGTTTTTACGAGGCTGAAGTCACTTCTCATTCGCCAGCTTCTTGTTCAGCTTTGGTGTTTTCCAGTTCCACCTTAAATGGTGCAGCATTTTACAGTTTCTGGTTGCAGATTAAACGTATCAGTAAACCATCTGCAGGGATTATAAATGGAAATAACGTCTCTAAATGATCCGTGTTAGTCTTAAATCTTTCTGTTCGCCGTTTTGTTAGCTACTAGCTAGACGAGACGGTTGCCTGTGTTGCTATGGTGACCAGCAGTCTGTGTGCCAGCCTTCAGGGTTAAAGGGTGAATTAGCAGTTCTACATTAACTCCAGTGTTTAAGACCATTTGCTGTTAAACTGTGTTGAACGATCAGCAGAGCTTTATTTTACTGTAAAGGAGGATTATTTTAGTTTTACCTAAAGATCTAATTCTGCTGTGGCGCCGCAACAGGGCAGTAAAAGAGCCGCACGCAGCTCCGGAGCCACATGTTGCCGACCCCTGTTCTAGGATTTCCCTTTACTTTTTAGTATGAAACATTTCTAACCACCACAGTAAATCTGAAATATTTGAAATAATATTTTTATATGTAAATATTTTTATTTAGACAAAACAATATACAGATAAACTTTAGTCAGAGTTGTTTTGTAATACCGGATAAAAACCGTTGCTAAATGTTGTTTCACATCTGAATTTTATAAAGTTGCTTATTTGTCAGCGTTTTGTTCTAAATTTCCGTTCCACCTTAAATGACGTCTGTACAGCTACTTGCATGTAACTGCGGCAGAATTTAAAGTGGTGTGGAAATTTGAATAAGAAGTAAACTTCATCTTTATTAGAACACTGAACCATTTGTCTCTGTGGAATTAGACCTCTGCATTTAACCCATCCGTGCAGTGAAACACCCACATACATGCACACTAGTGAACACACACACTAGGGGGCAGTGAGCACACTTGCCCGGAGCAGTGGGCAGCCCTATCCATGGCGCCTGGGGAGCAATAGGGGGTTAGCTGTCTTGATCAAGGGCACTTCAGTCATGGACTGTCAGCTGAGGGGATCGAACTGGCAACCTTCTGATCACAGGGCTGTTCCCTAACCTCCAGCCCACAACTGCCCCATTAAATTCCTCAAGCGATTTGATTCATATGTGTATCCCACCTACCTGACTTTCCCAACCGTCAGACAACATTTTTTTCTTGGTTTTTTTGTTTGTTTGACTGGTTTTTCGGTAACTGACTGATACAGCAAGCTGTGTGACTGTAGTCTTTAAATCATCATTAGATTGGAGAGGATGGATTACTCAAATAACACCCGACTTGTCCGATGAGGAGAACGACAAGCTAACAGCTAAAGTTAGTAAGGTAGCTGCCTGGCTGTCTGGATACTTCAGTTTCGGCTCCTTGTTTCTCTGCGATTCTTAAATACAATTTTGTTCAACAACTTAAGCAATAATGCTAACTTGGTTGTATTTATTAGCCTTTAGCTCAGTGGCTAGACCAGCGGTCAGGATTAGTTGACACCACAGCGATTCCCAATAGCTGTATGATGTACTTGTGTAATGCATGCTGGGTATTTTAGTAAGAGAACAAAAACATTTAAATTGTAAATATAAGGGATAAAACACTGCACTTCACAATGCAGTGCATAAGATAACAAACCACACACTGAATGCAGTTTTTCGTGTTCATCAAAGTGTCTGTCTTGGCTTTGAGGGCAGGTTTTGTCTGAATGATCTAACAGATTTCGAAGATGTTGTTTAAACTGTACCGATGACCGCTGGAATAGGCTCCTGCCCCCACCCTCCCACCACGACCCAGAAGGAGAAGCGGCTTAGGAGATGTATGTGTGTGTTTAAACTGTTTAAACTGAAAACACACATTGAAACACTTTTAGACCAGAGGCGCTTTGAACAGCTGAAAGGTTTGATGGCTGATGAGAACTGACATTAGAACATGGGGATACAATCAGTGGGCTTTGGCAATATTCCCAAGCTAGCACTTCACTAATACTGTCCCAAATACCCACACATCTAACTAAACCCAGTATTCGAGCTGGGCCTCCTTTTTGAGCCTGTGCGTATGACACTAATACGTGAAGACGTGACATGTTCCGAAAAACTCCCGACCCATCGCCTCAGACTTTAACGCAATTATTTCAGGCTTTATAGGGCGACTCACAGTGTTGTTTTTCCTGACTCAGTAATGCTACTTCTGTCCATTTTAACAAAACAATCTTACATAGTGCAGCTCTATCCACATGCTCAAGTGCTCCTGTGTACCAAGCCAGCCAACTTTTCCCAGTCACTAATGGACTTTTTTGTGTTCTTTTCCGACAGCCTCGTCTCAGGCCATCTGCTTTCAAGCCGGTCACTCCAAAGAACTTCAGCTCTGTGCAGAATCTTTACCCGTCCAAGTCAGAGGAGCTGGCAAACGGCAGCAAAACTGCATCCAAATCGCTGTCCACATCTTCCTCCTCCTCGTCTCCCTCGCGTGGGGCCACCAGCGCCAATAAGGGCGTCCTGGCCACGCCTCGTGCCCTCAGCCAGGAGGCCGAAGAAACGGCCTCTGATTCGGGACACAACTCCATGAGCAGCCTGCCGCCGTACCGCCCGCCCTACCGGCCGCACCTGGCCCACATCAGCGCCTCCATGGGTCACATCGACCACATCGGCTCGCTGGACCGGGCCTCTCTGGGCTCGGGCGGTGGCAGCGGGCCAGCAGGACGCAGCATGGCCACTCTCGGCCGCCTGCAGGGATACAGCAGTGGCAGTGAGGCTCCACCGCCTTACGAGCTGTCTCGATCGTTGGAGGAGGTGGTGAGGGAGCTGGAGGAGCGGCTGCAGGAGAAAGAGCACGAGCTGCGGCAGATGCGGAGGAACCTGGACGAGAGCGAGGACGCCATCGCACAGGTCTGATCCCACACTTACTGACGCTGTCTAAGCAGAATCCTGTATCTCTTAAACGCTGTTTTACAGGAGAAGGAAACGGCGTCCTAATGTTACGTGGTTTTATTACCACATCTTGTTGCATCCTCTCAGAAATCAATAGAGCTGATCGCCGTAGATCTTTACAGGGCACCACAGCTTTGGACGACTTCCCAAGAATTCTCATCACAGCTTTTTTACAGTGAGTTAGGATGCTGTCAGCCGGTCTGCACTGACACTGATGTTGCCCACAGGCTAGGCCTGGGTGAGCGATTGGGTCACAATAATGAGCAAAATCAATCTTTCTGCCATGTTGTTGCTGCCAGTCTGATCCTCCAGAGTTAGTAGCACTGGTTTCTTCACACAGTAAATCACAGTGCAAATTTCAAGTGTATTGTGGCGCACTAGGGGGCGGGGTGTGTGTGTGTGTTTTAGCTAGACTAGAAGAAGAAGGAGAAGAAGTCTGGCAATTTACTTCTCCATTATCTCAGCACTGAAAACAGCTAGCTAGCTTATCTCCAACTAAAAGAGGACAGTCTTACCTTGTTTCTGTTGTTTTATGCCGTGATAGGCAGCATAGTTCACTAACTATCATAGCGGAATGACACTTATCTACACTGAAAACGGTGCTTTGGCTTTTTTTCTAAAACCTCGGACGTTATAGGTAAGATTTTGCAGAGATGGTGGTGAATAATGATGAGACGGAGCTGAACGTGGGGAATAACGTTAGCGCGCTCGGCTAAAGCGTTTGGGAAATGAAACTGAAGCTGGAGAGAAGCGATAAACAGCACGAAGCGCCGCCACAGTCTTTCTTAACTCTCCGTTTATCTCGCTTTGGTTTTATTTGGCCTTATTTACCTCAGTAGCGGTAACGTTAGCTGTCTGGCTGGCTAGCTAGCTCGATTGCGTGTTTACGTTTCAGCTGTGCGCGTGTGGTCGGTTGCTAGGCAACAGACTTCCACGGAGTAAGCTGAGATTTCCTACCCTGAGATAAGATGCTGTGAGACGAGATAAGATCCCTAATCTACCGTGAGGTTTGTTTCTGTAAAGCGAATTTTTGAAAAGTCTTCTGTTGACCTGGCAGATCTTAAACGCACCTCGTCATGTTCTTCATAGCTTTCATATTCCATAAGCTCCGTTCAGAAGCTGGGCGTCGTGTGAGGCTGTAGCTCTTCTCTCCAGTCTAATAGACGGTGATGTCACCGTTTTTCTACTGAAAGTCGAGCCGTTTTTCCCCAAATGTGGGCTATAAACTATAAACAGAGGGCGTCTCTTCAGTGATCTGCTCTGGAAACATTACTTTTAGAAAATAACACAAAGAGCATCTGAGATTTTTGGCTTTCAACAGTAAATTATAAGCATAAAGCAACATGAGTAGATCATAAAACACATGTTCTGTTCATTTGAGGGGAGATTTTAACAAAAAAATTAAATCAAATAAAAATTTACATTTATTTAATGCAGTTACTGAATAATTTGGGTTAGTTAACCAACCATCACCGAATAATAATGGTTGGTTAGTGTAGTGGTTAACACCTTGGCCTTCTATACTGTAGACTGGGGTTCAATCCCCCACCTGGGCAACCACCCTACACTATACCAATAAGAGTCCTTGGGCAAGACTCCTAACACCACCTTGGCCTACCTGAGTAAAAATGATCAAATTGTAAGTCGCTCTGGATAAGAGCGTCAGCCAAATGCCATAAATGTAATTTGCCTTATGATTTGGTCACGTAAATTGAGATGGACAAGCCAGAATATGCCCTGGTGAATAAGAGGCTAAGACACTAAAAGATAGTCGGTTTCTGTAATACAGCACCAGAGGATCCACTTAAACTCGGTGGAAGTTGTTGATTGTTGAAAAAATTGACTTTTTATAAGTCTCTGTTTGATTCTGGACTGTTGTCCCGAAGCTTTTTTACAATCAAATTAAGTTTACTGCAGCTTCTCACAGCCCTGTCAGGGTCTCTCTTATTGCCACAGTTCTGTTACAGAGTACCACAAGACTTTTATGGGTCTCCATGTTTCTTATCACAGATTTTTACGAGCACAGATATTTCTAAGAAGTCTCTTTGTTACAGCCGTTTACTACATTACAGCGCCTACACGATCCCAAACTCTGTCTGTTTAAAAGACAGTGAAATTTCACTTTACTTCTAGTCTTTTACTCTACTGTCGGTTGATTTAACACATTAACCCTTAAATTCCCAGACTTAATACACACTAAGTTTCATTATTCAGCAACTACAGGGACTTCAGTGTAAACTGGCTGAGCTATTCTTAGGCTATAGAAGTGTGTAATAAAACTTTGGGCCCGCTGACAGACCCTGACCATGTAAGGGGTTAACATGACTTTTAACCCTTGTGTGGTATTGATGTGTGTGGTGCTCAGTGGTCTGGGGGTCCAACTGCATTATTGATTAAATCAGTACTGCCATAACAATTTATGTAACAACACCAGATGTTTAAATTATCACAAGTGTCCAGTGTAGGGTTCTCCTTTAGCAGCTGTAGCCAGTCAGCAGCCTGTCCACACAGACACACTAACAGCAGACCATGTAGGAGGAGAAGAGAGTGAAGGAGACAGCATCTCCACACTTTTACTTCCCGCAGGTTCAGCCCAACACCACATGTGTAATATAAATGTGTGGGGGGTGAACAGAGTGAAGCACTGAAAATGGGTTATTTTATATGTTCTTCACATAAAATGAACAAAGGCCGAGGAATCTGAGGTTGAATTAATAATAAATAACATGATGCTTTCTTTTGGTAAACATTGAAGACCTGAACAGACCTGAACACCACACAAGGGTTAAAAAGATAGAAAATGAGAAACTAAATCTTACATGCTAAAATATAATTCCTACAATTAAACGTTGAATTTTAAAATGTAATAATGAACATTTTCAGACATTTTTTCTAGTGTAAACAAGATGTTCTGGTTAAGGGACGTTCTTGATTTAAAGCATAATTAACTATTGTTTCTGAGCGATTTGTAGCTCTGTTTCTGAGAATGTTGATTTTCTTTGTTTTCAGAAGCTTAAGCTTCACTTGATGGGTCTTTAATACGCCCCCCCCGGACATTTTTACAAGATTTATTATTTAGTGTTTACTAATATGGAAGGTATGCAGTTATGAGAGTGAGGAGTTGAAAGTTGGATCCACATACACATCCATTAAGATCAGAGTTTAAGGGCTTCAACCTGCCAGCTGTCATTAATACTAATAATAATGTACAGTGGTGGACGAGGTACACAAGCCATAAGCACAAAACACTGAAGGTAAACAGTTTCCATCAGGGAGAACCGAGTGGCTCTGAAATCACTTTTTACACACAAGCAAAGTTTCAGTTTCAGATTTATTTACAACTTAGTTCCAAGTTTAAGTTGAATAAAAACTGGCTTTAAACTCAGGATCACAGATGAGCTCCTTTACTATGTTGATCTGTAGGCGTCTGTTCATAAACATAAACCAGCCCAAACTCATTTACTATAAAATGAAATGGTGTTTGTAGAAATTCAGAAAAAAGCCGCGTCAGTCTCGACTGCATATGTGGACATATTTCTATATTGTGCTCTATTTACACAAAGTTAGGTTAGTTCATCATTTATGTTGAACAGACTCTCCCAAAGTTTTACGCTGCTGCGCTGACGTTGAACCGCGTGCTGCACTGGGTCGGTATGACCAACAGGTCAAAACCAGCTCTAAACAAAGTGACCGCTGGGCCCTGATTGGTGCTCTGGCTTTGCGCTTCTTTCGTTTTGACATGTTACGTTTTTATACACACAGAAACCAAAAGGAACGACAGATTTCTCAGAATGTAGGAGGAAAAAGTCGGATATTAGACTCTGAAATGTAGTGGAGTGAAAGGAAAAAGTCGCTCAAAATGGAAAAACTTCAGTACAGATACACCAAAAATACTAAAGTACAGAAACTAATTACATTTACTCAGTTACTCAGTTACTGTCCACCACTGTTAATGTATAGCTACAGCTAGAGGTATTGATCACTCAGGTCTCCGTTGTATATTATGAATGTCTGCCACATCACGCTGTAATGTGCAGTCTGTATCTGTCTGTGTGCTGCAGGTGTTTGAGGGGAAGCAGCGTCTGTGGGAGAAGGAGGTGGCGGAGCTGAAGCAGCTGTACGCCACTAAACTGCGGCAGGTTTCCCAGCAGTCTCAGCGCTCTCAGCGCACCCTGCAGCTGCAGCTGTATAAGGCGCAGCAGGAGCGCAGCCGGCTGCAGGACGAGCTCCAGACCCTGCGCCTCGAGTGCCAGAGCCTGCAGGACCGCGGAGCCACGGCAGGCAGCCATGAGCTCCACCCACAGCTGGAGGAGACCCAATGGGAGGTGTGTTCCCGAGTCTAGTGGGTGGATCTGAGTTCCACAGTTTAGAAACATAACCGAAACAGGCCTCTCCATGTTTTCTGTATTTTATGGAAGATATCTTGAGAAGGCCAGCGTCTGCAGATCTAAGCTCACACTCTGAGGCACATTTCGAGCATTAAAAACATGAGTCTGTCTAAGCGTTGGCCCCGAGATCAGGAGACCGCGAGTTCGATCCATGGTGATGCTACAGCCGTCCAAGAGAGCACAACTGGGCTCGCTTGCTCTGGGTGGGCAGGATGGCCCCCCCTTCACCCCCATCACTCAGCGCGATGGTAGTCAGCGCAGGCGTCTGTTAGTTGACGCAACAGATCTGGCGGTTGGCGCTTTCCTCCGAGCGCATTCGGCTTCCAGTGATGTTGCGTAAGCGTCAGTTTGAAAAGAAGTGGTGGTTGGTTTCACAGGTCTTGGAGGAAACCTGTGTTAGCCTTCATCCTCCTAGCATTGATAGCATCGTGTGGCTGGGGGAGTCCTAACTAGTGGGTGGAATTGGAGAGAAAAAAAAGAGGCACAACACCGTCATGGTTTAAAGAAGAAAAAACGTGTAAAATCTATCACAAAAAACTTTTTATGAAGAAAACAAACACAAAATAAGAGAAATGAGGTAATGAACAGAAATCAAAACTGGGTCACTCCACTCCATGGCCATATTATTCGTGGACTGTGAATATTTCTTGTTTGTTTATTTAAGAATTGACGCTCATATCTGCGAGTAAAGCACTGTTTAAAGGAAACTATTAGCGTCGTTTTCCTAAGCCTATCCAAGACTACACAGCGTTCTGAATGGAGATTAAGTAAAAGGAAAATGCCTGTAAAGAAATCTCGGACTAGGCCTTATCCTTGTCTTAGAAACCAACCTTTAGACGTTTTTTAGCCATTTAAAATCAAGGTACTGGACACATGTTTTGAATTGGACCTCTGCTTTGGGCTAAACGTGGACTTGGAACTTAGACTGAATATGTAATTTCTAAACCAGTCCAATGACTTATGAAGGCAGAGCTCAAAGAAGGGGTCAGTTGTGGCTCATCAACACTGTCTACTAGACAGCAAGCCTGTCATTAGATGTCTATGGATGTAACAAATGTTAGCAGGACTAACACGAAAATGAACAAAACAAAAATGAACTGTTGGTGAAGCCGAATTCCTTAATTATTCCTTCTAGCTAATCCATCTCATCTAACATTGTCCCTGCTGTGCGTCCTGCAGGTGTGTCAGAAGACGGGGGAGATTTCCCTGCTGAAGCAGCAGCTGAGGGACTCCCAGGCAGAGGTGACACAGAAGCTGAGTGAGATTTTCCTGCTGAAGACTCAGCTGAGGGAGACTCGAGGCGAGGTGAGAGCCAGGGACAGCCAGATCGACCTCCTGCAGCTGGCCCTGCAGACCGAACGGCGCAAAGGTGCCGCGTATGAGGATGGCCAGGCCCAGGAGAGCCGAGCGGCATCCGGAGCTACAGAGGAGCGCCTGAGGGCGGAGCTGCTGCTGGAGCGACGACAGAGCGAAGCCCAGGCCTCGGCCTTCGAGGCAGAGCGCAACACCTGGCAGCTGGAGAAGGAGAAGGTGATTCGCTACCAGAGGGAGCTGCAGGCCAGCTACCTGGAGATGTACCGCAGGAACGAGAGCCTGGAGAAAGAACTGAGGCTGCTCAGAGGGGACGGGGCCGGAGCGGGTCGGGGTGGGGATGGAGGCACGGCTTCAGAGGAGGAAGACAGACCGCCTTCCGGGCTTCCCTGGATCGAAAGGATCGAGTCCTCTGAGATCTGAGTGTCTGTATAGAGTCCAGAAGAAAAGTGCTGCATTTAATTGGCTTCCAGTGTCTTTCTACATGTATAAAATACCACATCAGCACAGTTTTGTCAGTAAGTGTGTTGATGTAGTATAATGTGGAAGTTAAGAACACATTAAATTAAATTGAACTGCATTACTTTTCGCTGTGGAGAGCACAGTTTGGTGATTTCCCTGTTACCTGAACACCTCCACTCCGATTTAAGCTGCATGTTCACAAAGCAAATTTCAGCAACCTTTGGTCACATTTCAGCTGATAATGAAGTTCAGAAATTCAGCTTCACGATTTTTCTTGCCTGTTTTGTTCTCACGGGGTGGCATGGTGGCGAAGTGGGTAGTGCTGTTACCTCCCGGCAAGAAGGGCCTGGGTTCAATTCCACGACCAGGATCCTGTCTGTGTGGAATTTGCATGTTCTCTCCGTGTCTGCATGAGCTTCCTCTGGATTCTGTGGTTTCTTCCCACAGTCATAAGACATGCAGTCAGGCCAGTTGGCCATGGTAAATTGCTCCTAGGTGTGAATGTATGTTGCTGCTGTGGGAAGAAATCCTGGTATCTCCATTTTTGTTGTTTCTCATTTTGTGGCATAATCTGAAAACGCCTGGTTCCTTTACATTGTGTGTGAATTTCATGTTGAATGCACTAAAAGAAACGACCCAGAATGACTTGGAAAAATGTCTGGTTCCATTGACTTGCATTGAAATTAAAGTATGTTTTTTCCTTCTCCTGTAAATTTGCCAATTGGAGATACGAGGTTTTCTTCCGACAACAGCAATATGTCTGTCTGTCTGTCTGTCTGCCCTGTGAATGCCACTATCCACTACTATAAACAATAACAATACAAAAACAATACTATAAACTTTTTTTCTCATGATTTTGATCTTTTGTTCAAAGTATTCAAACAAATATTACTTTCATTTGTAAAAAAAAAACTAAATTTTACCATTAAATGAATATTTTTCTCAAATCTGTGGTTATTAATGAGGCAGCACGGTGCTGCAGTGGGTAGTGCTCACAGCTAGAAGGGCCTGGGTTTGATTCCCTGGCTGGGTGACCAGAGTCTGAACGTTCTCCCAGTGTCTGTGTGGGTTTCCTCCCACAGTTCAAAGACATGCGGTCAGGCATCAGAGTGTGAGGTGTGAGCGTACATGTCTGTCTATCTGCTGACCTGTCCAGTACAATCTGCGGTGTACTGGACAGGTCACCAGCCCTTTCATTTCTAAATCTTACCATTAAATGAATGAAAATGTTTCTCAGATCTGTTATTATTTGCATTGTTTATGAAGGGCACTGCAGCCGGGAACTCACCAAAACTGTGCTGGCTCCCTTCAGGACCAGAAGTGGAGACCCCAGGTTTATAGTAATCCAACCAACAGGCTCCAAATGAGCGAGCTGATGCTGAAAGACGAAGGCGGCCCTCAAGCTGAGCCGTTTGCTCAGAGCGTCACACTTCTTGAGACATTTCTATTTAAAATAATGTACTGCGTTTTGTCTCGTCTCGTAAACCAAAATGCGTAAGACACCTGAGAGATTATTCCGGATGGATGCAAAGGGATGTTATTTTCATTAAAGGGATGTCGTCCTGGTGTTTTTCTAAGACTCCGTTCCGTTGGCACAGACCTGTAAGGAGCCGGTTTGGTTAGTCATGTTTCTATTGAACTGTTTAGATCTTGATGATGCAGAGTTGCAGTAATACTCACTACAGTGGGAGGAGAAAAGGAAATCTGCCCAGCATCCATGCACTGTAGGCTGTTTACTGTCATTCGTATCCTGTTCTAAGGATTGTTTCATGGCTGTTGGAGGTAAATCTAAAACAGATACTGTATAACATCACACCGATTTATTCATTCAGTCACTCTCCGTATGCAGAGGCAGTCAGGGTGAGACTTAAGAAGTGAGGATGTCCTTCAGTCTGAGTTCCACGACAGGCATGTTGCACTTTAAAGAAACTGGAAATCATCAGTTTTTCACATCGGAGGAGGAGGAAAAGGAGGATGCGCTTTTCTACTGAGCTGTCCCTTAAAGGGGTACTTCACCCAAAATGACTGGAACACTTTATTTGTGTATTTAAAGGAATAGTTTGGTGCAAACAAGTGAGTTTTCCACTCACCCCAGATGTGGTTGATCAGCCAAGACAGGTCCCACCTCTGTAGTTTAGAGCTGGATCTCCAAGCTTAACATTGCTAACAAACACTAGAAGTCAATAGTCCCCCAGATCTTTTCTGTGAATGCATTAAGGTCGTGCAGACTTGTGGATGTGGTCAGTGTGATGTACTGAGCTGTAAAGATGACCAAAACCTCACTGTATAGCTGTACACAGAAAATATTTGGGTGACTATTGGCTTCTAGTGTTGGGGAGCATCATTAGCTTTGTAGCCCCAGTGTGGACAAGCGAAAAGTGAAATGAGGACACCCAAAATGACCCATCTGGACGGAGTGGAAAACTGTTCAAATGAATGGTTAAGAAGAGACGCATCGCTGCTGGCGGAAATCTCCATTCTTGTCGTTTTTCAGTTTTTGACGTATTTTAAAAAAGCCTGTTTTCCTTCACGTTGTGTGTCAGTTTCATGATGAACGGACCAAAATGGCTCAGAATTATTTGGAGAAAATTCTGGTTCCATTGATTTTCATTAAAAGTAAAGTGTGTTTGTTCTTCCTCCTGTAAAGTTGCCATTTGGGAGATACGAGGTTTTCTTCCGACAGCAGCGACGTACTAATAAACATTGTTTTATGTCATAAATGTGCCTGAGTTGATCTTAATTTACTGCATTTATCTGTTCCCTTTAGGCACAATGTCTTTTAAAAATAGTAACGTTACTTCCACAAACACAGAAATGCACACAGGATCGACCAAACCTGGATTTCACCTGAGAGACCCCTTTAATGCAGTGGATCTCAGTCTCAGTCCTGCACATCAGTCAGATCAGGGAAGCAGGGATGGGTGCGATGATTCAGTCCTGATGTGCAGTTTGGAATAAAAAGGTAAATAAACAGGGCGCATGGATTCTGACTGACATGGTGTAGAACCGACGAGACACAAGCAGCTCATCTAGACCTCTGACCTCTGTGTGACGTCATGCCTATATTAGGAAGACTTGGCCTAAGACAGGGCTGTCCAGTCTTATCCGCTAAGGGCTGGTGTGGCTGCAGGTCAACCAAGCAGAATGGACACCCCTGGTCACCCTCGTCACACACTGCGGTAAACAAAAGTGTTCATATATAGTCACACATTTTTCCTCAAAGCATCACTGGATACTCTGAATTACGGTGTTTAGCAGTCAAATCCACACCTGCTCGTGCTACACTACACAGACGGTCCTTTAAAGGTTCTTTAGTAAAGAAAATGGTTCTATATAGAACTAAGAACAGTCAAAGGACCCTTTGTATCATGAAAGGGTTCTTCAGATTGATGACGAATGTGCTGTTCTGTACTGAACCGTTTCAGAAAGGGTTCTTCTGTTGTTAGGATGTCGAGCTCGGCACAACAGAAGAACCCTTTTTGGTGTTATTTAGAACCATATACTTCAGCAAGAACCATTTCATGATGCAAAGAACCCTTTCAGCATGCAAATGGTTCTTTCAGTGTTGGTGGTTTTATATAGAATCATCAACTTTACTAAAGAACCTTTGGAGAGCCACTTTTTTTGTAGGAGTGTATGACTACAAGCAAGTTAACGCTCTTCATGAAAGTCCACAATTACAGCTCCTCAAGCTGTAGCCTAAAACTGCCAGAGGCACTTCACTAGCCAGTGTGGCAGCGCTTGGTGGTTTGCTTGGGCTATATTGTCAGGGTCATGTCGGTTCAGTGTAAAGCAGTGTTGCTTGCATTTTAGCAACATTAATATTTTGACTCTTTAAGGACCACAGAAAATGTGAAAAACGGGTCTGGAACACGCCGTTTACAGCTGGGCCCAGCAGGGCATGCTATTCATTTCTCCCATTAGTAAAAACAGCCCAGACCCAGAGTTCCTTATATGAGCAAGGTCCCAATTGTAGAACGTCAACACAGCGTCAGAGGTCTGATGTGAACTGGGGACCCTCCAGGCCAAAGTGCTGTAGAGATCAGAATTTACCCCCGTCTAACGCTCTGAATTCAGGTCGTGAAAGCCTTGCTAATTAGCTGATGAGCTGAATCGTGACAGGGTGCTGAAGTCTGCAGTGTTTTGACCCGTGAGGACTGGAGCCTGAACCTAGCAGCTGAGACCGAGACTGAGAACTACCGCCACAGTATATATCATTTCACCATGTGAAGTGGACGATCATGGTGTCGTCACGCTTATATACAGAACTGCTGAAATACGCTCATCAGGAAGAACAGATCTAGTTCCCATGTTTCTAGATGTAGATAAGCCAATAGTGCTATGATATGTTAACTACTGGAGTCGATAATGGACTTGCCTGACCGATTATCCTTTTTCTTACGTAATAAAGGTAAATATTTGTCTTCTGACCGGTTCCATTTGTTTCCTTACTGTTAATCATTAAGTAATGTAAAAATGGTGCTTGGAAAATGACTGGATTCTTTATAGCTCACTTGATGTACAGTCGATTTACATGACACTTCATATTTAATCGGACACAGTACCGTGCAAATTAAATTTTTTTATTTTCCAGATTAAAGAAGGCCAAAAAAAAAAAAAAACAGGAGTTTCCAAAACTGAAGTTGAAAAAACTGCTAAAAGATACCGAGAAAACGGCCCCAATCACCAAAACTGCCCCCATCAGATTAACAGCACTGAGAGCTTTGATCTCTGAGAGGGAGGAGAAAATCAAGATGCTTCAGATCTGAAAACACCCACAGGTGTTTCTGTCCATCCTTCCACTGTGAGAAGACCACTCAGTGCTATGGGTCTGAAAGGATGTGTGGCTGTTCAAGAAGAACCTCACTGAGAAAAAGAGACGGACACATCAAAACAAAGAAGCTGGACGATGGACTGACCACCCCAGAGTCCAGACCCTCAAAATCACCGAATGACATTTCTTGGATTCTGAGACGCTAAAAATGCTAAACCAGCTTGTAAGACTGAACTCTGCAGGCGTGTCTGCAGGTTTCTTTGAAGAACTGAAAGTGAAAAGCTGTAATAAAGGTAAAGACTGGGCACAATAAATACTGAAAATATGAAGTTATCAAGCTGTTTGTGACGCTCTCTGTTCAGTGTGTCTCCTGTTTTTCCCCCCGACACTGAAAAATCATTCTCTGTTTTGACTGAAGAGAAAATAAGCAAGGACTGGCTTCTGGCTTTCACACAGCACTGTAGTTACATAACGCGCTATCTGTACATTTGATTACGCTTGGTTTTTTTCCAACAAATGGCAAAACTGTAAATGTAAAAATGTTTGTTTTTCTTTCCTGTACACATTCCTATTCTTCAGATTCGAATAATAAAATCTCTTCTTTTTAATTTACAAACACAAGTGTGGTTATAGAAGCTGAGCTTTCCACAGAATTTCTCCAGTGAGAAACAGTGAAACACAACGTTAGAATGAGTTCAGCGAGTTTAATTCCGATTTTCGGAGAAGGAACTGGGGAAGTTCAGCTCCACACACCCACAGCACCAGCACACCTGCACATTAGCTGAAGGTTCTCTGAAGAATTTTGTCCTTGACTGATCAAGCGAGGCCGTTCGTCCGCAGGACAATGAAAGCTCTTGTTTAGTCTTCAGGTGGAGGCTTTTCTTCTCTGCTGTGCAGTTCCGGCTCTAAGCTGACCGCTAGCTTTAAGAAAAGCTCCATGCCTGCAGGAGCTGGGTGGGTGTGTTACACAGGGACCCCTAGAGGAAATGAACTAGCCCCAGGGTGTCCATTGGCATAGAATGCTCAGGGCCTTCTAGGCCTTTAAAGTCGTCCTAACGATTACCAGAAAAACAGGTCTGTAATTTCTAGTTGTTTTATTTGATAGAATCATCCTGCTTGATGTAAATGAAAATCAATCATTGGAACACCCAAAGGAAAATTGTCCACTTGGGACTTTTTTCCAGAGGTATGTGGGTGGATTCAGCCAAAGAGAAGTCTTCAGCAGCTGGAGTCCTAAGCTGTATGTGAAATAGCCTATTACATAGCACCAGAGCTGGTTTATGAGGAGCCTGGCCACTTCCTATGTCCACCGCTATATCAAAAACAGGACTGCAAAACAGCAAAGGCCACTCGCAAGTGAGTCCACAGCGTTAAAATAGTTTCTAATCACTCGCTTAGAGCTTTCCCTGATAGTACTCTCATACTGATTGTGCCCAGAAGTAGACATTAATGTGCAGCATGTGACCAACATGAATTCCTTCATGCGTCATCAGGCTCAGAGATCCCAGATGATGCCCTACTCTGGCCAAATATTCCAGTATTCCAATATTCTGCATCCAGAGCCGTCTTCATGATAAAGTAACGCAGAAAAGCAGCGGTTGCTGAACAGTGAACATAGAGCTCAGAGTATGAGGCGTCCCAGCCCCTCGTGCTGGAAGGGTCTAGTTTAGTGTATAGTGGTGCAGGATGCGGTCTACAGTTCACAGTAGTGACTAAATATGAACTGTAGTCTAAGCAGGTTTCAGTCAACTGTTAGAAATGGTAAACAGCAGCAGCTCTACACCAGCTCTACACCAGCTCTACACCAGCTCTACACCAGCTCTACACCAGCTCTACACCAGCTCTACGCTGAAAGACTCACTACAAAACTGCTACAAGCTCAAATATGTTAATGTCTGTTCCCAGCTTCAAATAAAACATACGAAATGTCTTTTACAACCTTCGAACATCGGTGTTTAATCTAGAACGGCCGAAAATGTTTCATGTCCACCAGGGCTAGCTTAACGCCAACATATTATAACTCCGTAGGGTTGCCAGCAGAAATGAGCATCGTCGTGTTTTCAGGTTTTTATGGTGTTTTGGGGCATTTTGGCATTAGCAGCCCAAACTCCAGCACTAGCTCTAAAGCTCAGTGCAGGTCATTATGAACATAATGTTTTGGGCTACCAAAAGAAAAGCCATTAGGCCCGATTCTTTGTTGGCGGTTTGACCTTGAATGCCGAGCAGGACTTCCTTAAGTCCAGTTCTTTCACAGCTCTTAACTCACACTAAAAGACAGGGTCAAGGGTCATCTAACTCAGCCAGTATAGTAGGACAGCAGGAGCTCTGTAATGGTGTTTGTAAGGGAGACGAAGACTCAAGCTCAGTCAAGCGCAACTGAATGATTTAAGTACACCAAGCAAACTCATCAGGGTCGTCAGTGTTGATTAACTTCCTAATCAAGTCACCTGCAGATTAGTTTGTATTAATTTAGTTAAGGGATGTATAAAAAGGGCAAAACGGTAGGAAATGGGCTTAAGTGAACAGCAGAAAACAACGCAGGGCCTCTGAAAGTTTCTCAAAACTCAAAAACGATAAACAAGAAGGACCCCATTAAAAAAGTATGGGAGTCTGTATTATCATCATTGCTGGCACTGCACTGGCAATTCATTAAGAAGGTTTCAATGAATTAAGCAATGAAATTTATCATGGGGCGCTTAATAATAATAATACTGAAAATCAGAGGAGCTGCAGGAGGGAGTGTCCAACAAGTTCACCCCTGAGACTAATACATCATCTGTATAAAAAGGAAACTCCACCCATTTCTAAAATTCCGCATAATTACATGGTGGCGATGTAAAAAGTCATTCAGAGTGGTCTGGTGTGAAAGTCAGAGTTGTTCACGGTGGTGCTGATAGGAACCAGACGTCTGAAGAGTTTAACGCCTCTAAAAGCTCCTTCACAGAAAGTTATGGCATGAAATAGTTGTGGATACACTGACTAATGTCCGAGATGTTGTCTTGCATCGGTTTTTTACTAAAATGCATTTTCAGAATTAATTCATGGCAGGCACACTTAAGTTGTTGTGAAGCTAAATAGCCCCTTGAAAAAGTCATTTTTTAGGTTTATCCCTATTTTACCATCAACATTACATATAAAAACTCAGAAATCCTGCCTAAACTGCAGTTTATACCCCATTATGTTGGAGCGGCTCATGCAGGTTCTCACATCCCCAAAGAAAAGAGTTTTATTTTAGATTTTTCCACTATTTTAACATCATCGACGTTGCATATCATCACTTTCTGAGTCGAATTCAGCAGAAATGCTTGAAAATCACTTGAAACAAAACCTCTTCACATTGACTGGTCAGAGTGTTTTTGACTTCTCCTGTAAAGTTACTTTGGAGATGCTTGTTTCTCTGCACAGCACCGATATGAAAAAAAAGAGACCGCATGTAAATTGGCTGGTGCTTTTGGACAGAAAACAAACAAACAAACCAACAAACAACACATTGCGACGTCTGGTTCCTGTCGCCAGCACTGTATAGAAATCAGAGTTGAACCACTTCACACCAAACCACTGTGAATGACTCTGTTTACATCTCAACCACTGAATTTCAGACAAGTTTGAAAACTCAAAACAGTTATTAAACATCATGTCACGCAGGCAGAGCTTCTTGACTGACCCTGAATATTTCTGTTCACCTGTTCTCTCGTCAGAAAGTTAACTTGTGATACAATCTAAACAGCCATCCACGCATTTTCAGCTTTGTCACCCAGTTCCTCACACGTCAACATAAACGCGGGCTCATACGGAGACATCGCGTTGCTGCAGAGGGAGAAGAGTGGAGTAAAGCACAGGAGGACCTGCTTTCGTGCAGATATTAGAAGGTAGACCATAAAAAAAACTGCACAAAACTTCCTCTGAGATCTTGACGCTCCTGCGTCCATCAGAAACATCAGCTTCACAATCACTGTTCAACACCACCAGCAACAGTGTGAGCTCTGAACGGCTGCTCTCTACACTCCTGTTATATTTGGAAATATAAATTACATAAACACTGAACCGGCGCTGCATAAATAGAGCTTTACGTAAGGCAACACTCGATGGAGGAGCGAGAACATGTGTGTGCTTTGTTGGCAACTGTTGATACATCCGCTTATATCTGAAGTGCTGTTGAATGACGATGAGGAGCGTTTTACATAACACACCTGAAGAGCCAACGTAGCTGCCGCCAGTTGTTCTCTACAGCCTGAGGAGGAAGAGAGATGAATTTAACAGCCCAATGACCAGCAAACATCACAGGTACCTGAGAGAAGTCAGGAATTACTAACTATTCAACTACTAAACTATTCAGCTCGTGTCATTTTGCTGAAGAACTCTATTCACTTGGTTGATTTTCTAAGTGAAACACATCCTTCACAGAGAACCCCCTTAAATACGGTATTTTATTCCTGTTATATATTCGTTATATATTCCTGTAATTTCCGTTTACAGGCATAAAAATATATATACTGTAACTTCAGGCCTTATTTTTTGTTAGACTCAGGCCAAATATGTTAGACTCAGGACCTAAACAGTAATGGTGTATTAGAACGTGCAGAAGTGTGTTCTCTGTAGAGGGCGTGTTCACTTATTCACTTATTCTCACTTGGAAAATCAACAAAGCATGTCATTTGACCAGGGCTGCTCAAAACACTTGCACACAGCTGCATGTTACTCACCTAATTCATTCATTCATTAATCTGTGTCCCTGACCCCAATGACACGCTATGTTAACACCGCCCTCTAGTGGTGAAGAAAGGTCTGTGGAAGATTTCCCCCAGGAAAAGAATCAAGGTTATAGTTGCTGTTATTGTTCTCCATAAAACATACAAAACAAGTTACTGCAGGTGCGTAAAAATATGAATGAAAGCGGAGTGGAGAAATATTGCCTATTATATTGCTTATATATATATTATATATAATATTACTAAAAAAAATCTGAAAAATAAACTTTTTTTTATTCCATTAAATAAAGTACAAAGTGCCTGACACAAACCAAGCAAACCCTTCAGCCTCATGCCATCATCAGACCGCATGAATCAGCTCAGTCAATCTAAGCCATTTTTAAATGAGTTGAGGTTCTGGTCTCCTGAGTGGAGAACCCCTCCACACTGCAAGACATCTCCTGAAATAATGCAATAATATTAAATCTGGTCAATATATTAATTCTCTCTCATTTTGAGAAAGTGTATTTGGTTCTTTAACTACATTTAGACTTTAAGTGAATTTATCTCCCTGTACGGACGATATGCTGCCGGTACAGTAAGATAATTAGTAAGAGATTCAGTAGGAGTCGTTCAGTAGTGAGATGACTTTTCCAAGTAGTAATTAGTAATGTAATCTTTACAGTTCGAGAGAAATTAGTAACTTGTAATTGCACGTTTCTGAGGGTTAGGGTCAGGGCTGATGTGTGACAGAAGGACAGCAGCAAGAGTGAAAGGGAAGGTTTACAAGACAGTAGTGCGTCCTGCTATGATGGATGGTTTGGAGACTGTGGCTCTGTCTAAAAGACAGGAGGCTGAGCTGGAGGTGGCGGAGATGAAGATGCTGAGATTTTCGTTGGGGGTGACAAGGATGGACAAGATTAGAAATGAGCAGATCAGAGGGACAGTGAAGGTGGAGCAGTTTGGAGATAAAGCCAGAGAGGCCAGGTTGAGATGGTTTGGACATGTGTTGAGGAGGAATAGTGGATATATTGGTCAAAGAATGTTGGAGATGGAGCTGCCGGGCAGAAGGAGAAGAGGTAGACCTCAGAGAAGGTTTATGGATGTAGTGAAGGTGGACATGGAGATGGTTGGTGTGAAAGTAGAGGAGGCAGTGGATAGGGCAAGATGGAGGCAGATGATCCACTGTGGTGACCCCTAAAGGGAGCCGCCGAAAGGAGAAGAAGAAGAAGGAGAAGAAGGAGAAGGAGAAGAAGGAGAAGGAGGAGAAGGAGGAGAAGGAGAAGGAGAGTACCTTTTTGAGCAATTGCCCACACTAACATGAACACTACACACCTGAAAACGATGGTTCCTCAAGGGTTCTTTCATAAAGAAAATGGTACATTTTGGGGGCTATCGTCCAGGATCTTTGGGGGATCTCTGCAAGGACAGTGAGAGGCGGATGACACAAAAGCCTGTCTGGCCAAACCACCAGGAGCACCAGAGGTGCTGCAGACATCAGAAACAGGACCTTGGAAAGGAATGAAGTCAGGTAGGAACGCCGGCTCCATTACCGGTTAAGGGCAGGTGCTGAGCAGCTCCTAGAGCAGGATAAGGAGGGAATCCACTGGGGAGAAGCACATATATGACCATGAACACTCAAAGACTGTTTAAATGGCTCTTGGCATCATCAAACTGTTCTTCAGGCTGATGGTGAATGTGCAGCAGATGGTTCTATACAGAGCCTTTTTGAAAGTGGTTCTTTACTAGCTTGACATAACAACCCTTTTCTAAATGATTCTGTACAGAACCATCTACAGCAGGGGTCTTTAACTCCAGTTCACTAAGGTCCAGTTAGAGAACATTTCCTCAAGCAAAGGTCTAGAACATCATAATGTCTAACTTTGCATCATGATCCAGTGCCATAGACGGTTCACTATAAACACTAGAAAAGTCAAGCAGATTAAAATAGGACTATAATCTATAATCTCTCTCACACACACAATCTACACTGCTTATCCTCCTGGGTTGTGGGGGTGCTCGGGCCTATCGAAGCGATCATCCTGGACAGGTCGCCAGTCCATCACAGGGTAGACTGACAGAGACACACATTGACCAGGCATAACATCTTAACCACCTCCTTGACCACTTTATCAGCTCCACTTACTGTATAGCTGCACTTTGTAGTTCTACAGTTACAGACTGTAGTCCATCTGTTTCTCTGATACTCTGTTACCCTGTTCTTCAGTGGTCTGGACCCCCAGGGACCCTCACAGAGCAGGTACTATTTGGGTGGTGGATCAATCTCAGCACTGCAGTAACACTGATGTGGTGGTGGTGTGTTAGTGTGTGTTGTGCTGGTCTGAGTGGATCAGACACAGCAGTGTTGCTGGAGTTTTTAATCACCTCAGTGTCGCTGCTGGACTGAGAATAGTCCACCAACCAAAAACATCCAGCCAGCAGCGTCCTGTGACCACTGATGAAGGACTAGAGGATGACCAACACAAACTGTGCAGCAGCAGATGAGCTGTCGTCTCTGACTTTACATCTACAAGGTGGACTGACTAATAGAGTGGACAGTGAATGGACACAGTGTTTAAAAACTCCAACAGCACTGCTGTATCTGATCCACTCGCACCAGCACAACACATACTAACACCACCACCACCACCACACTTACTGCAGTGCTGAGAATGAGCCACCACCCAAATAGTACCTGCTCTGTGAGGGTCCATGGGGGTCCTGACCACTGAAGAACAGGGTAACAGAGTATCAGAGAAACAGATGGACTACAGTCTGTAACTGTAGAACTACAGAGTGCAGCTATACAGTAAGTGGAGCTGATAAAGTGGACAGTGAGTGTAGAAAGAAGGAGGAGGTCAGAATGTTTTGCCTGATTGGTGTAAATACACATACAACATTCAGACCTAGAGGCAATTTTAGCGTGTCCAACACGGGAAGAACACGCAAACTCCACACAGAAAGGACCCTGGCTGCCCAGTTGGGGAACCAAACCCAGGCCCCTCTTGCTGTGAGGCGACAGCGCTACCCACTGCATCACTGTGTATTTGCATGGGGCCCTTAGGCACCTGTCTGCCTCTGCCTAGTGCAAAGACCACCCATGAGCGTGACGTTTATGACAAACAGTCAATCAAAGGAACCACGAAGAGGAATCGAACAGTCTTCAGTACTAATCTGAGAAGAACAGGCCTAGAGGGCAGCGTCATCAGAGTTCTCATTATTAAAGACAAATCTCCACATAACGGAGAACGTTCCTCTGGGCTCTTCAGCAATGAATAAGTCTTGAACAGCTAGCTTAGTTTGGGAAGCAGTACCACCTGAACAACATTACAACACTGTTCAATGCCCCCACAAACAGCACAGTCAGAAAGCGCAGTACTGTTAAATCTGGACAGTATTCAGGGACGTGCAGGGGTGTCCAAACTTCTTACAAAGAGGGCCAGATTGTACCGTGTTCAAATACCTGAGGGCTGACATATTATTCACAAATGATTCAAAATAAGCTTTCAAAATATCAGCGCATAGAATCTGAGCTTTCTGTGAGCTACTGCGTTTCCCATCACTGCGTAAAAGATGCACGAGGCTTCTTTTATTGCTGGATTGCTCATTCAGAACAGTTCAAGACTAACGATACATCATGTCTAATGTTTTTAATTACACGTTTACTTGTTGAAAAATATCATTTGTGAGATGAAATAAAAAAAATCTACACATTTTTGGTTTGATTGGGTTCTTTACACATCAAAAACAGTGTAGCCAGTTTTGTTCAGCCTTAAAAGGGTTCATATTTACTGAATTTGCTCTGAGAAGAAATCAGCAGTTCTCAGTGTTTAGTTTGAGCTTTAGGCCTGTAGTCTTGACTAAATGTCGTTTACTAAATGAAGCTGCAGGTCTGATCAGCTGCCACCATCAGGTGAAAGGAAGAACTGCAACGTACTGCCTGGCGGACCACTTATAATGCACTGTAAAACAGAAGCCGGGGGCCAATTCAAATCTGTCCGTGAGCCGCACTTCGGACACCCCTGGCTTAGTGCTTTCCATGCTCCAACACTTATGACACCATCTATCTACCAGGCCCTTTATTAATAGAATCAGGTTTTAGAGCTGAAAAACTGCAGTAAGTACTCTAGTATTAAGTTTTAAGTTTGAGGTTTATCCTTTAAAATAAATCAAGCATTTTAAAACATACGAAACGCTGAAGCTGAGTATAAACATTTTTATTTTCTTTTTATTTTAGATGCAAGTTTAATAAACATACTGTAATGATAGAAGATAAATATTTACAACAGAAGTCGCAATAAAAAAAAGCAAGAAATGCAGATTTCTCATAACCGCAGAACCAAAATGAACCCCCCAAGGCCGTGACTCCACGCTGTCTCGTTTTTGGAGCAATGCAGACGGGCGATCTGAGCAGGATTTCTGCTGTTTTAAAGGGGGTAAAATACTAGAACATTACATCATCTCGCACTCCTGAACGGTCACAGATCTCACGTGTGATATCTCGGCGAGAAGTGTAACGAAACTCACGGCCTGGTGTCCGTCTTACAAAGCACGACCAGCTTAGACAAGGTTCCTGACCAAGACTCAGCTTCACAAAACCTAACGCATGGAATCGCAGTTAGGTCAGTTTGTGACGTTGGTCAGCAGCTGCCTCCGTTAAACCAGGTCCAAACACTCCAGCCAGGATTAATCCTCATGCGCAGGCAAGTGCGACGTTTAAAACAAACAGCCAATCATGTTCAGCAGCTTATTTTACAAAGATGGAAAAATAAATCAATCCAATGAAAAGCGAAGCTGGCACTACCACCACCATGTATGAGCTTATTAGAGTAAAACTTGCTTTATAGTCTTGATATCTCTGTTATTTCTATATATAAAAAATGATTGATGCCACAAACGAAGAAAGGAAAAAAAAGTGACTCAAAAGGGTCCACCTCCATTGGAGGGCTGTCCTCGATTGGTCGAAAGCTCAGCCCTGATTGGTTCAACGGCTCTTTATGCTCCGTAATCCCAAACCTGCCCTGGAACAGGTTATGTGTACAGCATCATTTGTCATGAGAGAAAATCCAGGGTTGAACAGACTTGAGCTTAAAGTTAGCTGGCTAAAGCAACGAAGCCTACGTCGTAAGACAGGCCCCTGGTTGTTAACACCGAACGCGCCGTTTTAAAGTTAGGCTATGCAGGAAGCTGTGGCTCACGTGTCCACTTAGATGTCCATATTTAGCCCTTGTTACAAAGAGCAGCTTTCCTTGCTCCAACCCAACTCAACTCATCAGCCAATCAGCATCCCACTGATGAGCCGAGGGTCAAAGAGTTTAGTGGTTAGAGTAGCAGAAACAGTAAACTGGGCACTACTACAGCCATGCAGCGCTGGAATTACCCATCGCTGGGCTACTTAACATGGGATCAATTAGGATGCTCTGCAATTAAGATGCTTTTTAGTCCAATATGCTTTAAGATGCTTTAGTCCAAGGTAGTTGCCCTGCTCCAACATATGAAAGGGAGAGTCCAGAGTTGTTCAACCTAATCTCCATCTGCCGCATCTGTAGCACACAGTCAATTACTATGGACAACAACTTTGACACATTTCCCTGCTTTGAAGACAATAGAAAATCAGTTGTGTTATAAAATAGACAGATTTCCGATATTTTCCATTGTCAATATGTGCCAAGATTTATACAACACAAAGTGGGATTAGCATTACAGGAAAATATATTTATTTGTAGAGTTACAAACACAACAAATCAAATAAAGTGCAGATATTTCAGCACAGTATCCTGGCAACAGGCTACTCTATTACACTCTACTGACGTACAATAATCAATTACAGCTAATGTCCATCAAATTTAAACAACTATCCAATTATGTGCTGACACTAGATATCACTGTGTATCTCCAGCCAACGGGCAGATGCCAAAGCAATCACTAATTAGCTTGTAAGTCCAGAGAAATGACCATCTAGGTAACAGCCTGTATGCTGTAGGTTTTAAGGGCTTGGTAATTAGCTGTTCTATTATATTAGAGCAGGGCAAACAGTGGTGCGGACATTTAGAAGCAAATTCGACTACCTGTCCTCATACCTGCTGCAACCAACACTGCCTGCCTGCATTGCTTCCAAACTCGCTCAGGATAATCCAGGCAAAAAGCCGACCTCAGGTGGCCACGGGGACTCTCTGTGCATCTGTCCAGTGCTCAGGGAGGCAACAAACGATTGTCTACTGAAGAAAAAACACATCAAATCTGCAGCACACAAACACACAGTGAAGCCCTCAGGTGCGTCAGGCTGACTTTAAGCTCCTTTCAATTTGAGGTAAACGGCTCCATTTGGAAATTTTTAATAAACATCAATGTTCTCGGTCTGCCAATCCGTTTAGCTATGCTGGGACATTCTCCAACATCGACTGGAAGGAAAAGCTGACGCAAAAGAAGTGGCTGGGGGGCTTAGAATTTACCTTCTTCAAACTATTAGACATCCAGACACGAACACACAAAGGAACAAGTTTGGCCACTCGAAATCCCTTCACACTTTAAAGGGACATCACAAATTAGCATACCACAGAAGGCGTGTTGGCCTGAGGGCTATTTTTTCCCCTCTCCGATTTACAAGGCGTGACAGCAGACTGACTCCCATTCAGTGCAGATGGTAGACAAGGCTATGGCACCATATCAGCAGAAAAAGCTGGACTGGATACAGAGGGGAAAAAAAACCAAGAATGAATCTGAGGCAGGTCTATCCTCAAACATCATTCGCTTACACTGTATTAGCTGTGTGGTTCTGTGGGTGGGGTAGTAGAGTGGTTCCAGCATGATGGCGTACTTCTAGATGCTCATTTCAAGTGAAGCTCAATTTAAAAACAGCTCTTTTTAAAGCTTAAAATGTTCAAAGAACAAAGTATCAGGTCAGGACTGGTTTTCCGCAGACACTTAAAGATTCCATATCAGTATCGAAGAAGTGGGATCATGCCGTCTCCGCTATATTTACATCTGTGTGGCGCGATGCTGAACAAGGCGGTTATTTTTAGGGCTGGGATGATAATCAATTGCGAAAAACGACAAAGCCTGGATAAAATTACTGATATTTTCAGTGGGTATTTTACAGCAATGCTCAGCGTCTCTACGACAGTTTCCAGAAGGAGAGAAATGACCAAGCATTAAGGCCTTCTGACACAAAAAACAAGCTACAAGAAGTTCTGATTATCGTATGAACACTAAAGCCGTCTTTCACAGGCCTCATTTACACTTGGCATCAATACTTGATCAGCGAGATTCAATCCTGAGTTACTAGATCATCATCATCATCATCATCATCTACGCGAAACCCAGCCTTTGCCCTCCTGCGCCGTATATTCAGATATCAAACCCGTTCGATTGACTTCCCCACACAAGATTACATTTTTACAGGAGTGAGAAGAGCCGGTGGAGCCGACGCAGGCCCTGCAGTGTTTAACGCGTTTTAAACATCCTGCACTGTAAAAATCGGTATCGCAACAATTCACAGCTTAAGAGTCAAAAGGAAAATATGGGTGAAAAAAAAAAACGAGAAAGGTTCAACGTGGAACATGTCGCTATTCATTTCAGCGTTTAAATGTAAGAGGTCAGAGCTTTTACACAGGCTGCGCGCAGTGGCGCCTCCTAGAAGCAGCTTTTAGAAGCCTGGGAAATAAAATCAACGACAAAGAGTTGAGATTTAATGCTACATTTACGCTTCCCAGGTCTACCTGGACTGAATCAATTAATCGCACGTCAGAAACTGTAGTGTCCTTTTACTATTTATCTTTCTGAGCCAAGTAATCTGACTTTATCCATTTAGTAAAAGGAGGTCTTTAGAACTTGTTTGCTGTATAATAATAATAATTTAATAATAATAATTTCATTTGTACAGCACTTATCGTGCTGTTGGCAAAGTGCTCAAACAGTTTTAGAAGAGATCATTAGTATTTAATTAGAATCAGAAGAAAAAGAATTAGATTAAATTACAAGATTAAGAGAAACACCACGAGACACCCAGTTTTAGTTAAATGCTAATTTAAAGAGATACATTTTTAGGTGCTTCTTAAAAGTGAGCACCGAACTTGACTGTCTAATAAAGTTCCACAGTTTGGAAGCAGAGTAACTGAACGAGTCTCTCCGTGTTTTCGGTGTTTAACAGAGGGTCTCTGTAGAAGGCCACTATCTGCAGATCTTGGATTACGTGCTGGAACATAAGCAGACAGACGCTCTGTGATGTACGCAGGTGCTTTGGGGTTGTTTTGAGCTTTAAAGACGAGTCGCAAATTTATCCTGAGCCATACAGGCAGCCAGTGCAGCTCCTTCAAAACAGGAGTGATGTGATCTCTCCGTTTTTGTTAGGATGTGCGCTGCTGCATTTTGTACGAGTTGTAAGGGATGTGAACAACCAACGAGCTTGAGATGTGCAAGTCCAGCTGACGTCACTCACAGGCCGTATGTGTAAAACAGTCCTTAGTGAACGGTCAAGCTTTTAAATGCAGATCGCTGCTGTCAGAAGAAAACCTCATATCTCCAAAAACCTACTTTACTTTTAATGGAAGTCAATGGAACCAGATGTTTTTTCCCCCCCAGTGATTTTGGGCCGTTTCTTTTAGTCCATCATTATGAAATTTACACAATGTAAAGGACAACATTTTCAAACGATGTCAAGAACTTTAAGGTATGAGATGGATTTGAATGCCAAGTGTAAACAGGGTCATGTTTGCTTGTGGTTTGTTCACTCCTTTTAATTCTCCAAGAGCCTTGAAGCCGGAAAATCCGACAAGACATCTTAAATTTTAAACTAAAATTAAGAAAAAGAAAAAAAAAAAAACTGTTTCTGATGCCGTTTCTCTTCATGTGCTCACGCAGAAGGAAACTCTCTAGCAATCAATTTCACTGCCATTGTCAATGAGTGGTCCCAGCCCTAGCGAAGCCGATCATTTCTAGGCTTTAAGATGTGTTCTCTCTCACTGGCTGCTGCAGTTACTGAAGGTGATGTCATCTAAACAACACATACAATACTGTAAAACCATCGCTGACGAGTAAAACCAGGCAGTTATCGGTGTTCAAACTGTTGAGGGGGGAAAAAAAAAAAAAAAAAAAAAAAAGGTGCTTAAGCTTTTCCAACAAACATCTCTTGGAATATACTGAAAGTACTACACTGGATGGGAAATAAAGTCACAGTTCACAGCAGTTTTTTTTCTCCTTTTAAATATTTCTGAAATATATACACACAGCAAGACACATTGCTTTTACTTCGAGGAATCTGTCAACGTCTGACAAAATCTGCCCACGGAATTAAAACTTCACAACCTCCGATTTTTCACACAGACACATTATCAAAAATAAAAATAATAATAATAATGAAAAAAAAAAAAAAACCTAAAACATTAAAAAAAAAATTTCAGCCAATCAGGTCACACTTTTATTATTATTATACACCATCAGGAAGAGCGGCATCATTCGGTTACAATCGATGTCCTGTTCCCAACAGGCACAAAACTTCACCAACAAGCCCCCCACCAAATAAGTCACGGCCTTATTCAATACGTCTCTGTGAATATAACTTGCTGAAAAGCCACTTCTGTCATGTACACAAGGCAGAATGCCCCTATATATAGTTGTTTAAATATCTGGAAATAAGCAACAGCAGAAACATACTATGCAAGAGGTTCACACACCTGTTCACAAGCATACAGCCCAGTCTCGAAGTCAAAAGGAGGGGCGGGAAAAAAAAAAAAAAAAAAGGGGGGGGGAAACTGAAAAGGAAACTCAAAACAAAATTAATGAGGAGGAGGGGAAAAAAAAAAAAAGACACCACACATATAAAAGCCTGTGAGTCTGTCAAATGAGCGTGTATGAATAAATGATCCGTTGAGGTTTGTCTGTGACATTTTCACTTACTGACTCGGATCTACAGGTGGGTGTGGATGTGTGTGTGTGTGTGTGTGTGTGTTGTCATGACCACCGGCCTCTGCCAACTAAAAGCTTAGGAGGGGAAGCGGCTCCACGGTTTGAGCCGCCACAAAGGGGACTCGGCGTTCCCGTGAATGTGGATCATTCCAACTCAGCCACTCCAGTGAGCTTCCAACACAGCAGAGCGTCCTCTGCTTTAATCTGTTCTCCTCCGCAAAGTCAGAAGTAGATCTGCTTAGCGTCTGAAGGGTTCTGCTCCATTGGACAGTATGGGCACTTCAGCCTGGGAAATAAAATGAGAATCATCATCATCATCATCATCATCATAATTACAGCAGCTGTTCTTTAGGTTAACGGGTATCTCCATCTTTTGGTTTGACTGTGTATGTTAACCCTTGAAGTCTGAACACGTCGCCACAGAGACGTTTACGACACCTTTCACTTTAACTTAAAAACTGTTTGAGGTTTTAACAAACAGCCAAAGTTAAAAAGCACATTACCAAGTCTATTTGAGATTACTTAATAATTTGACCACCACATTGACCACAAAGCTTCAGGGCAAAAACAAAGCAAGCAAGCTTTGGACAGCATCCTGGCTGGTGATCAACCACATCTGAGTAAGAGGGGAAAGCCGTTCATGTTATTTTGCGCCAAGTTACCACTTTAACCCTGCATTCACACCGGCAGCGACACAAGTGGCCAACGGGAAGTGAGTGCTGAGCAACGTAGTACGCGGTTTACCTCTGCCCCTGTGAAACAGTGGGCTCCAATTTTGGTTCCTAGATATCTGTTCCTACTACAGTTGGAATAACGGCAGCAAACAGACTAACTGCAAAGACCAAATAGTGTTTTCCTCACAAACTGACTGCACAGACAAACGATTCCTCACCAGGGTTTTTATTTTTAGCAGGAATGCATCTGATTCGTGTTTGGCATCAGTGAAACCATGGCGACCAACGATCCGTTCGAGTTCAGAAAGGCCCACAGGCGATGAGTGATTTGGGCGACAACAGGTGTAAAGTCGAGGCGAAGTCGCTGCCAGTGTGAGCGCAGGGTAACAGGCAAATATGCTGGCTTTGTATGCTTTTAAAGAATCTCAGGACTGAAGTAGAGGACTGTACTCCTGTGGATTCCCGCAGGACCTGCAGGACCCACAATATCATCTTCGGACCTTTGAAGCTCTGGACATAATTTTCAGTGTTGTGTGTGGGAGTGGGTGGAAAACCAGCCCACTGAAGGCAGGAGCAGGACACAGTATGCATGAAGAGAAATCCTGCTAATTAATGAACAGGCTAAATAATGAACAATCGCTAAATCACATTTAAACAACACAAAATGATAACAGTAACAATTAAAATGAATTAAGTCATCATGAAGTGCTGCAAAGCAGTCAATCATGAGAAACTGTTGTAGCTTATAGAGACGCCAAAAACGTTCCATGGTTTAAATTCTGTGGGAATAACTGGTGTTTGGTGAAGTTGTGTGTTATTACAGCAGAAGATAAAGCATTTGTGGACAAACTGTCATATATTAAGTTAAGTGATACTTTTTTTTAAATCCCACAAACGGAGAAATTCCACCTCCGCATTTAACCCATCTGTGAAGTGAAACACCACATACACACTAGTGAACACTCACACTAGGGGGCAGTGAGCACACGTGCCTGGAGCGGTGGGCAACCCTATCCACAGCACCTGGGGAGCAGTTGGGGGTTAGGTGTCTTGCTCAAGGACACCTCAATCATGGACTGTCGGCCCTGGGGATCGAACCGGCGACCTTCCGGTCACAGGGCCAGATCCCTAACCTCCAGCCCACAACTGCCCCCCAATATTGGATGTCAGTTCGCCCTAATGGAACTGCATCGGTGGGAACGGGCCAAAACTTCTAAGGTAGTGGGGCAAGCAGAGCACAAAAACAAAAGAGAGAAAGAAGTGGAGCTGCACTCGGCTTAATATAGCAAATCTATTAAAATACGCCAATATCGGCTCCCATCAGGATGGGTCTAATTCAAGTTACACAAGTTAATCTATCCTGCATCTACTCAAGAACTAACGATCATTTTAGGAGGGTTCTTTCCAGGCCAAAGCTCTGTGGAGATTTTCTCTCATGTTGGCCTGATGAGTTAAATCAAGTGTGTTTAATGAGGCAGAATGCTGAAGGCTGCAGAGCTGTGGCCCGCAAGGACTGGAGTCTGACACATGGTCATTTATTCAATTTATTTCATGTTCTATTTGTGTTTTCTGTCTTTGTGTATTTCAGAAATGTCAGATTTCCTAATTTATGAAAACATTAATTGGCTAATATTATTCTAATTCTGGTAATAGGAGTGAAAGGGTAGAAGCACTCACTTCCCAGCGTTGGTGAGCTTGTTAAGGGCGTCTCTGGAGATGACATGCCCACAGATGAGCTTCATGGGTGGGTTACTCTCTGACGTCTGCTGCCTCAGGATGGGACACGCAAACACAGAGTGATACCAGCACTTTTTGCCCAGGTCTATTTCAATCTGCACGCAAACATGGAAAAGAGAAAATATGAATTAATTTCAAATTTTACTGGCATTATGACCAACATTTACATTCAGACAGCACTTCCCTAAAAAGATCAATTACAAGTCCAAAAGTATTCAGACAGATCATTGTTATCAGTGAATTCAGCTAGATTAAGGCCATCCATTACAAAAACAGGTGTTCACATACATGCATACACCTTGTTTATGTGTTCTCCATACACAAACATCAATGTAAAGAATGAGACGCTCTTGAGAAGCTGCACATGAGCCTAAGGCCATCATGTCCTGCTAAGCATGAGCTAGAGGCATTGGGCTGTGTTCTCTGGAGTGACGGAGCTCCATGCAACATCACTACCTGACCTCACTCATGCTCTTGTACCTGAAGGCAATCAAAACCTCACAGTAATGTTCTACCATCTAGTGGAAAGCCTTGCCAGAAGAGAACAGAGGCTATCTTTGAGGCAAAGGAGGAACAAACTCCCAATTAATTCCCTTGACTTCAGAGGAAACCCTGGAGGAGGAGCCTACAGAGGTTTGGACATGTAATGTATCTAAGAGCTATCTAAAGAGGCTTAGTAGGGTATCACCGACAAATATACACTCAATCAGAGCAAGCACTTTAGTGCAGAAACAACAAGATCTTTTATTTCATATTATAAAACTGATAGTTTTGGTCCTAAAATCTGATTGGCTGAGCCAATGAATGGAATAATCTTCGACTCTCATGCTGCTTGCAGGGACCACCAAGTGTACTGATGAAGTAAGAACGTGTTTTTTTTGTTTCAACTTATTTTCTCAACTAGAACTAGGCTGCTCAGCTAGCCAACACGCTAAAAGACAGCAAACAGCCTAAACAACTCCATCACTAATATCACAGGCTTGAATTAAAGCACTTACGGTATTATTAACCGTAAAACAGAAGCGTAAAAAAAAGTCTAAACTAAACTAAACTCGAATTTTAATAGATTACACACCAGGCTTAATCCCAAAAAGCTCTGGGCTCCCTAAATAGTGTGCTTGCTATGATAGTTTAGAAATTCTAGCCTCTACAACCAAACAGTGCACTATTTATCGAGTGTGGAGGCGCCTGTGTTCCAACTGACTGTTCATTTTTAGCTAGACTATTCACTGTTGGGGTGCAAGGTCTAGTATTTAAACTCCTACGTAGTGCACTATGTAAGGAGCAGGGAGATATTTGAGATTCAGCCCCGGCTTGAGAAGAGGGCGCCACTGGATCAGTGCTACTCGAGACTCACAGCGGTAACTGTGTGACAAAAGTACTTATAAAGCGAAGGTCTCTGCATTGAACAGTGCCGTGTTATCATATGTTCACTGTTATACACAAAAATAAAAAAATAAAAAAAGCATGAAATGATCACAATATACAGCGATGGGCGACCAAACATTCCCCTCCTCATTCAGCGGCACATGGCAACGATACAATACGCTAAAGGAACTACATTCCCCTTCTTGAAGGCATACTTATTATGTTGATAATTGTTAGTAACAGATTATTATCTGAAAGAAGGATATTTTATCATATTTTATGTTGGACAACTCTCATTATGCCTAAAAACAACCTTCCCCATCATTAAAATTGCAGTAATGCACAGCTTCTCCTGGCGTATTGTTTTATTTCACGCTTTCCAGTCGTTGTAATTTTAACAGTATAAAGTCTGGTCAATAGTGGGAGCACTGCACTCACTGCTGGACCACAGACTCCGCCTACAAGCACAGCTATCGGCTCGGGAGGCACTGAGCGCTGTCGCTTTACTGGCACCTAAACAGCCGCGCGAATCAGGGTGCGTTTCATGTAAACGGTGTGTAAATGAGGTGCTGGCAGGACGGCGCTTGATTTCACACACTGAACCCGATTCATCATTTGTACTCAAATCTCCACTTGTTCCCTTGTGGTAGGAAAGTCTCATAAATCGGATGCAGAGCAGGGTGTATTTTATTAAATCTGCTCTTTTTTACACAACTTTGATAAATAAAGCACTTTAATTCGCCAGACTTGTAAATGTGTAATTATTTTTAAACCAGTCAAATTTACATTTTCCCTTCCGTAGCACATCTGATTCCACTCCTTAAGTAATTAAAAAAACTCATTATGAGACGACTAATGCATCCCTGTGCCTTCAGGGCTGGAACAGGGAATCGTTCTGTTGAGGAAAAACTGCTGAGGTGGAAAGAGCTCTAAATTTTATTACTACTTTAAATGATGTCCAGATACAGATTATGTCCGGTAACACCATCAATGGGGATTCTTAAGTGAAAACTCTTTTTGTGTACAGCTAAGCATACTGGTGCAGTAAATGTACACAACTATGCCAAAAATAGATTTCTGGATATTTCTGTTGGATGACAGAACAGCACTGTTATTCTCCAAAGGCACTGTGCTTACTCAGCTGCCTTCTAAAGACTCCTCTGGGGCCTGGAACACCTCCAAATTTAGAGCGGCCAAAGAAAAGCGCCAGGAGGAGAGAGGGAGCGAAAGAAAGCACAGGAGACCAAGAGGGGATGGGTTTATGGCTCTGATTAAGACCACTGCAGTGAGAGCGGGAAATGCACATCAGATGCTTCATTAGCAGTGGAGCAGATGAACGCAACTTCCATTCTGCAATGACGTTTAATCAGAAGGACTCAGAATTTTCAAATTCTCCAATTTACTGCAATATGCATCTGTCCAGATATTCTCAAGTAGAGGGTAAAATATTTAGAGTGCACAACTTCTGGGACTGAGAGGCAGGAAGGTTTTGTTTTCATACATGCTCTGGCATTTTCTGCAGAGCAGGCACTGTTTGGATGGTGCATCATTCTCAGCACTGCAGGAACACTGACGTGGTGGTGAGTTTAGTGTGTGTTGTGCTGGTACGAGTGGATCAGACACAGAAGTGCTGCCGGAGTTTTTAAGCAGCGTCCATTTACTGTCCACTCTATTAGACCTGGACTGTGGTGGTCCTGCAAAGGTCCTGACCATTGAAGAACAGATGGACCACAGCAGTGTTTCCTCAATCTTGGCACTGAAGGCTGACTGTTCTGCACATTTTAGTACTTTCCTTGCTTTAAAATAACCACTTCAGCTCAGTACTGGGTAGTTAATGAGCTGCTTAGTTGCATCAGGTGTGTTGGGAGCAAGGAAGACACTAATAAGTACAGGGCACTGGGTCTCCAGGTCCCAAACTGAGATACAGTGGACTACAGTCTGTAATCGAAGAACTCCATCACACACGGCAATGAAAAAGACAATGAGTGCAGAAACAAGGAGGTGGTCGTAACATTATGGCTGACCCCATATATTTAATATTAAATATATAAAATATATATAAAATATGGAGAAAAAGAGAGACTAAGAGACTCACAGGCAGTTCGTCCTTGTGTGTCCAGACGCCGCTGCACTGTCTCTGCTCGATTACCTGCTTAATGTTCATCAGCACAGGCAGCGCCATGCAGCCAGACGCAAAACTAGGGGGGAAAAGTGCACATTAAAACAACAGGTAGCAAAACCAACGACAAAAACTCACTCCGGCTGCTTGTATTCTTATTACAAAGCTAATGTGATGCTCTATAAACTGTTTAATGACCATTTCACATTATCCAAATGACTATTTTAAAATAACACACAGGTCGATCTTTAACCACACCACGGTGTCACTAACGCGTCTTCTATGTTGCGGAAGGCCATGTCACGACCCAGAGCTGCCTCTCTGCCCAGGGTCTAGACATGTATATGAATCTCTCCAATACGTTCTGTGCTACTGCCCTAATAATCTGAGGCCTAACATCTTTAAAAGAATAAGAATAAAGAATAAAATAAATCAAAGACTAGCAACAAAAAGCAAACAAAAGAACAAAAAAGGAATAAAAGACCGGCTGCTGAGGTCTTGTGGAAGGAAGGAAAAGGCCTTCACTTTATTTAAGGTTTAAGTGGCAAGATCGCTCCCGGATAAGTACGATGCCAGTATCATCTCAAGGCATCCCTTTTTATTGCGCTTTGGGGTGGTCAAGCAATCACCCCACCCCTTTTTACACTATCCCGTATTATCTTAGTCCCTATTGTATCCAAACCCTGCACCCTTTTTGCGACCCTTAAACCCAAACGCTCACGATGTCCTGTATTAAAACCCATTCTGACCTGGCTGTACCAGGCGGCTTCATCCTTACAGGGCAATAATTTGTACCGTCATCCAACACGATTCCCCTTCTATTAGTTTTCACTTCAGCTATAGTTTATACGGTCATCCAATAATTCCCTTCATTTCAGCCCCAATTTGTATCTACAATTTGTACAGTTTCTTTTTTGTGAGTTCAAGAGTTCATTGTGTTCATCCTCTTTAGAGGTGATGTTCCAAATGCATGCAGTCTACAGCTCCCCAATGTTACCTTTTTTAGGAGGAGATCTCCAAGTTAGCCAATATTTCGTTTATTATTAATCAGGAACATTTCTTTAAATCTTTCCATCGGTATACATCAGAATCAACATGGAGCAGCATAACTGAAATATTTACAAGTATTACATATATATATTGTATATATAGTAGTGTATTGTAGTGTATTGTATATATTGTAGTGTATTGTAGTGTATTGTATATATTGTAGTGTATTGTTTATATAGTAGTGTATTGTAGTGTATTGTATATATAGTAGTGTATTGTATATATAGTAGTGTATTGTATATATAGTAGTGTATTGTAGTGTATTGTATATATAGTAGTGTATTGTATATATAGTAGTGTATTGTATATATAGTAGTGTATTGTAGTGTATTGTATATATTGTAGTGTATTGTAGTGTATTGTATATATTGTAGTGTATTGTATATATTGTAGTGTATTGTATATATTGTAGTGAATTGTATATATAGTAGTGTATTGTAGTGTATTGTATATATTGTAGTGTATTGTAGTGTATTGTAGTGTATTGTATATATAGTAGTGTATTGTATATATTGTAGTGTATTGTATATATTGTAGTGTATTGTAGTGTATTGTATATATAGTAGTGTATTGTAGTGTACTGTATATATTGTAGTGAATTGTATATATAGTAGTGTATTGTAGTGTATTGTATATATTGTAGTGTATTGTAGTATATTGTATATATAGTAGTGTATTGTATATATTGTAGTGTATTGTAGTGTATTGTATATATTGTAGTGTATTGTAGTGTACTGTATATATTGTAGTGAATTGTATATATAGTAGTGTATTGTAGTGTATTGTAGTGTATTGTATATATAGTAGTGTGTTGTATATATTGTAGTGTATTGTAGTGTATTGTATATATAGTAGTGTATTGTATATATTGTAGTGTATTGTATATATTGTAGTGTATATATAGTAGTGTATTGTATTGTATATATAGTAGTGTATTGTATATATAGTAGTGTATTGTAGTGTATTGTATATATAGTAGTGTATTGTAGTGTATTGTATATATAGTAGTGTATTGTATATATAGTAGTGTATTGTAGTGTATTGTATATATAGTAGTGTATTGTATATATTGTAGTGTATTGTATATATAGTAGTGTATTGTATATATTGTAGTGTATTGTATATATAGTAGTGTATTGTATATATTGTAGTGTATTGTAGTGTATTGTAGTGTATTGTAGTGTATTGTAGTGTATTGTATATATTGTAGTGTATTGTATATATAGTAGTGTATTGTAGTGTATTGTATATATTGTAGTGTATTGTATATATTGTAGTGTATTGTATATATTGTAGTGTATATATAGTAGTGTATTGTATATATAGTAGTGTATTGTATATATAGTAGTGTATTGTATATATAGTAGTGTATTGTATATATAGTAGTGTATTGTAGTGTATTGTATATATTGTAGTGTATTGTATATATTGTAGTGTATTGTAGTGTATTGTATATATAGTAGTGTATTGTATATATAGTAGTGTATTGTAGTGTATTGTATATATAGTAGTGTATTGTAGTGTATTGTATATATAGTAGTGTATTGTATATATAGTAGTGTATTGTATATATAGTAGTGTATTGTAGTGTATTGTATATATAGTAGTGTATTGTATATATAGTAGTGTATTGTAGTGTATTGTATATATAGTAGTGTATTGTATATATTGTAGTGTATTGTAGTGTATTGTATATATAGTAGTGTATTGTATATATAGTAGTGTATTGTAGTGTATTGTATATATAGTAGTGTATTGTATATATTGTAGTGTATTGTAGTGTATTGTAGTGTATTGTATATATTGTAGTGTATTGTATATATTGTAGTGTATTGTAGTGTACTGTATATATTGTAGTGAATTGTATATATAGTAGTGTATTGTAGTGTATTGTATATATAGTAGTGTATTGTATATATTGTAGTGTATTGTAGTGTATTGTATATATAGTAGTGTGTTGTATATATTGTAGTGTATTGTATATATAGTAGTGTATTGTATATATTGTAGTGTATTGTATATATTGTAGTGTATTGTAGTGTATTGTATATATAGTAGTGTATTGTATATATTGTAGTGTATTGTAGTGTATTGTATATATAGTAGTGTGTTGTATATATTGTAGTGTATTGTAGTGTATTGTATATATAGTAGTGTATTGTATATATTGTAGTGTATTGTATATATTGTAGTGTATTGTAGTGTATTGTATATATAGTAGTGTATTGTATATATTGTAGTGTATTGTAGTGTATTGTATATATAGTAGTGTATTGTATATATTGTAGTGTATTGTAGTGTATTGTAGTGTATTGTAGTGTATTGTATATATTGTAGTGTATTGTATATATAGTAGTGTATTGTAGTGTATTGTATATATTGTAGTGTATTGTATATATTGTAGTGTATTGTATATATTGTAGTGTATATATAGTAGTGTATTGTATATATAGTAGTGTATTGTATATATAGTAGTGTATTGTAGTGTATTGTATATATAGTAGTGTATTGTATATATAGTAGTGTATTGTAGTGTATTGTATATATTGTAGTGTATTGTATATATTGTAGTGTATTGTAGTGTATTGTATATATAGTAGTGTATTGTATATATAGTAGTGTATTGTAGTGTATTGTATATATAGTAGTGTATTGTATATATAGTAGTGTATTGTATATATAGTAGTGTATTGTAGTGTATTGTATATATAGTAGTGTATTGTATATATAGTAGTGTATTGTAGTGTATTGTATATATAGTAGTGTATTGTATATATTGTAGTGTATTGTAGTGTATTGTATATATAGTAGTGTATTGTATATATAGTAGTGTATTGTAGTGTATTGTATATATAGTAGTGTATTGTATATATTGTAGTGTATTGTAGTGTATTGTATATATTGTAGTGTATTGTATATATAGTAGTGTATTGTATATATAGTAGTGTATTGTAGTGTATTGTATATATTGTAGTGTATTGTAGTGTATTGTATATATTGTAGTGTATTGTATATATAGTAGTGTATTGTAGTGTATTGTATATATAGTAGTGTATTGTAGTGTATTGTATATATTGTAGTGTATTGTAGTGTACTGTATATATAGTAGTGTATTGTATATATTGTAGTGTATTGTAGTGTACTGTATATATAGTAGTGTATTGTATATATTGTAGTGTATTGTAGTGTATTGTATATATAGTAGTGTATTGTATATATAGTAGTGTATTGTAGTGTATATATAGTAGTGTATTGTATATATAGTAGTGTATTGTAGTGTATTGTATATATTGTAGTGTATTGTATATATTGTAGTGTATTGTAGTGTATTGTATATATAGTAGTGTATTGTATATATAGTAGTGTATTGTAGTGTATTGTATATATAGTAGTGTATTGTAGTGTATTGTATATATTGTAGTGTATTGTATATATAGTAGTGTATTGTATATATAGTAGTGTATTGTAGTGTATTGTATATATAGTAGTGTATTGTATATATAGTAGTGTATTGTATATATAGTAGTGTATTGTAGTGTATTGTATATATAGTAGTGTATTGTATATATTGTAGTGTATTGTAGTGTATTGTATATATAGTAGTGTATTGTATATATAGTAGTGTATTGTAGTGTATTGTATATATAGTAGTGTATTGTATATATTGTAGTGTATTGTAGTGTATTGTATATATTGTAGTGTATTGTATATATAGTAGTGTATTGTATTGTATATATAGTAGTGTATTGTATATATAGTAGTGTATTGTAGTGTATTGTATATATAGTAGTGTATTGTATATATAGTAGTGTATTGTATATATAGTAGTGTATTGTAGTGTATTGTATATATAGTAGTGTATTGTAGTGTATTGTATATATAGTAGTGTATTGTATATATAGTAGTGTATTGTATATATAGTAGTGTATTGTAGTGTATTGTATATATAGTAGTGTATTGTAGTGTATTGTATATATAGTAGTGTATTGTATATATAGTAGTGTATTGTAGTGTATTGTATATATTGTAGTGTATTGTAGTGTATTGTATATATTGTAGTGTATTGTATATATAGTAGTGTATTGTAGTGTATTGTATATATAGTAGTGTATTGTAGTGTACTGTATATATTGTAGTGTATTGTATATATAGTAGTGTATTGTATATATTGTAGTGTATTGTAGTGTATTGTATATATTGTAGTGTATTGTAGTGTACTGTATATATAGTAGTGTATTGTATATATAGTAGTGTATTGTAGTGTATTGTATATATAGTAGTGTATTGTAGTGTATTGTATATATTGTAGTGTATTGTAGTGTACTGTATATATAGTAGTGTATTGTATATATAGTAGTGTATTGTAGTGTATTGTATATATAGTAGTGTATTGTATATATAGTAGTGTATTGTATATATAGTAGTGTATTGTAGTGTATTGTATATATAGTAGTGTATTGTATATATTGTAGTGTATTGTAGTGTATTGTATATATTGTAGTGTATTGTATATATTGTAGTGTATTGTATTGTATATATAGTAGTGTATTGTATATATAGTAGTGTATTGTAGTGTATTGTATATATAGTAGTGTATTGTAGTGTATTGTATATATTGTAGTGTATTGTATATATAGTAGTGTATTGTAGTGTATTGTATATATAGTAGTGTATTGTATATATAGTAGTGTATTGTAGTGTATTGTATATATTGTAGTGTATTGTATATATTGTAGTGTATTGTAGTGTATTGTATATATTGTAGTGTATTGTATATATAGTAGTGTATTGTAGTGTATTGTATATATAGTAGTGTATTGTATATATTGTAGTGTATTGTAGTGTATTGTATATATTGTAGTGTATTGTATATATTGTAGTGTATTGTAGTGTATTGTATATATTGTAGTGTATTGTATATATAGTAGTGTATTGTAGTGTATTGTATATATAGTAGTGTATTGTAGTGTATTGTATATATTGTAGTGTATTGTATATATTGTAGTGTATTGTATATATAGTAGTGTATTGTAGTGTATTGTATATATAGTAGTGTATTGTATATATTGTAGTGTACGTCACAGAGTTCTGTGTTCAACTCTTCCTTTTCTCTGTGTATCTACAGTGACTTGTTTCTAGCAGTATCTGAGCTCAGGACCGTCCTTCTCTCTAACCTATTGGTAACTAGCAAAGATACTTTCTCTAGACAGACAAAGCAGGTCTAGTAAGTCGCTCTGGATAAGAGCGTCTGCTAAATGCTGTAAATACATGCAAATATGGCAATTTTCCATCCCCAAATATCCCAATATTTATCAGAAAAAAAACTTTTTGCTCAATACCAATCAGCCCTACTTCTTGACGACTATGACAATCTCAGTTGTGCTGAGCGTCCTCTTTGCCCAAATTACACCGGCTGTGTGAACACAAACCATCCATGAGGTACGAAAACAAGCCTGTAGCGGGAAATTCAACAGATGCATCGGGAAACATGCGGCTCTCAGCAGCAGGTCAGGAATGAGACACTACACAGGGTGGTAGGCGGCACCGTTCACATGTTTCTGAACACGAGCGGAGGAGGGGGTCACGTGATGTAACCATCTACTGCCTACATCTCTGGACTCAAATCCCTGCCGGCCTTTTCCCGAGATCAGTGATTTAGAATGCAGCTTATGATCCTCAGCAGCTTTTATAATGTAATCTCATTATGCAAGGCAACACCGTCTCAAACTGATGCACTATACGTCCAAAAGTTTGTACACATCCAGCGTTTCGTCTAAAACGTAGGGTATTAACAGGGCGTTTACTCCTCCTTTACTCTTCTGGGAAGGCTTTACACTAGATGTCGAAACATTGCTATGAGGGTTTGACTGCATACAGCCATAAAAGCATTAGTGACGTCAGGTACTAATCTTGGACGATCAGTTCTGGATCACTGCAACTGGATGGAGCTCCATCACTGCAGAGTGTTTTTTAAGCTGCACTATGTAAGATTTGTTGTTTATAAATAAATTAGCTTTACTGAGTCAGTAGGGACAAAACAATATGGTGTATGATCACTGCAGTGAGTCGCTCTATAAAGCCTGATTTAGTATTTTAAAAGTCAGAAGTGTCAGGTTGGATTTTGCATGATTTTTTAGACCATCTTGTAAGTATTTACATATTAACATCAAATACACAGGCTTGGAAAGAAGGTCTGACTCATTGGTTAGGGCTCAAATGCTAAATCACATCTCCTGAAGAATCCATTACTTATCCAAGTACTGAAGAGTGAATTCAACCACTTTAAGGTGCACCCATTGCAGACACTGGTGTTCAATTGCACACACACACACACACACACACAGAGCTTGTGTGTATATATATATATATATTTATTTATATATGTATTTATATATATAAAAAAAGATCAACAGAACGGGATTGAGCCTAAGGTCACCATGTCCAATGGCAAATGTTGACTAGAGGGGTCTAAAGCCCCCCACCCAAAGCACTTGGCCATTGAGTAGTGGAACCACGTTGTCTGGAGAGATAGCATTTCATCCAGCACTTGAAGGCACCGTCTAAACCTCACTATCAATAAAATTTTTCACAATATTCTGACTCAATAATTTATTCTGGATGTAATGCTCTGATTCCGATGGCAACATTATGGAGTCATAACGCCGACCACAACTCACAGCATGCATTTTTAACTGACCTGACGCTGAGGGGCGACTCCACGGACAAGCCGAGCAGGGCGCAGGCGTCTCGGGTGAAGATGTTGCAGATTTCTGCCCACTGGTTGGTCTCCAGCAGGCTGCGGTAGGGCGAGTTTTTGATGCCATTACGCAGGTAAACTAGGCTGCCCATTAACACCTGAATATCTACACAGGAAAAACAGACACAAGCTGGCTAACGGCCACTGGATCACACACACACATCAGCCACTGATCATTTGGATCCCTTAGCCAGTTTATACAGATACCCAAGTACTCCGTTAACCGTTCCAGATGCTAGTATGTGGATACTGAAATCACTAGTCTGGTGTTTATAACGTTTAAATCACTGCAAGAAAAATATACAGGCCAGCACTTCAGTGAAACACGCTGCCAAGTGTGACATACTGGAAAAACTAAAACCACATTTTACATTTAAATATCTTTTCCAATATGTTAAATTCAGCAAATGAACTGTGCATTAAGAGGTGCAGACTTGTGTCTTGTGCAGAGTGTGTGTGAACGCATTTTCATGTAGAAAACATGAGGCACCCATATGTTTGTATATTGTTTATACTGTTTACACCGGTGATTCAGAAAGATTCAACCAATTTCAAAGAGCCATATTTTTACAACCGTAGGCACGGAGGAACCAATCACATACCACCTGAAACAGGGGGTAGAGTTTCTGACCGTCAGTGGAAGACGGCTCCCTTCAGTCTGAGAGAAGAGGACCAGAGCAGAAAGCTTTCTGCCTTCTCCACGTCAATAAGAGTGAATCAGTCATAACTGTGCAGCCTGATTTTCGTGAGCAGTGAAGCTCCAACAGCTCAGAGCGCTTGTCGTTGGTTCAGCAGCACTGGATGATCGCACTGAAAGAGCCGCGAGTGTAGAGACACCCAACCTGCTCATTCCAGTATGGGATGAGTTTGACTACAGCGTCGATGTCTCTACAGCAGGAGGAGGTTCATACTGAGCACATGTAAAATAAACTTCATGCACTTAAACCATTTACAATCTACTGCACTGCTCTGTAACGATTTGCAAGTGAAATAAATCATTTTGAAAATCGGACAGATCTTTCTGAATCACCCTGCATTGCCAAGAACGTGTCGTTAAGGATGTGACTGCGACTGCTAAAGTCAACTTCAAGAAACAATGAAACTATTTTTATGACTAACAGGTTGGTATCTCATCCAAAAAAAGACGTACTGCTTAGCTCATTATTCAGCCTTTTTAGCCTTTTAAGATGCGTGCTGTCCCTTTCTCCTTCCCTGGTGTTAATAAAATGACCGTTCACCAATATTCTGATGAAGTCCTGAGGTTTTTCTATTGTGGTTCTCTGAAGACATATGCATACAGAAATAAGGCTCAATAGACTGTCTCCAGCTGTCAGAGCAGCTGTGCTATCTGCTAACAGAGAGCTCCACAAAACACCCTAAAGGCTTGTTAGCACAGAGAAGCACGTTCTACAGCTGTTAAGCCGAAAGTGGTGCCAATTCAAAAGATTTGCTGAGGACGGATTATGTTACCATTACAACAAGGACTATAAAGCACTGATTAGGAGCAGTCAATGCTGCTGATATTTACTGCGGCCTTTAGCCTGCCTCAGTCAGCTTATAGGCCCATTAAGCAGAACCCCCACAGTGCACTATGCACAGCTGGTTTCTTCACACATAGATGCGGCCCAATTATTGACTGCAAATAGATATCTACAACTCAGGGAGGTCTGCAATGGACATTTGTTCTACCGACACACACCGATGCACAGAGCTGTTTCACACAAGCTTCTCTGTGTAATAAAAACAGGGAATGGGATATTTAAACCGTGTGTGTGGTGCCAAATTAAACCAGTGGTTTCCAACGCTGGCTCTGGAGTTACCCCGTCCTGCATATTTTGGTGACTGCACCAAATTATGCATGGTCAGAAGTCGTGTAAGACAATGACTGGGAGCCAATAGACTACGACACAAATTTTAAGCCTGTAAATCAGCACTGGCAGTTTAATCAAGGCCAGGACTAGACTTCACAGACTGGTGCTGTGAGATAAGCATCACTGCTTTGTGGTTTTGCCACTTGAACCAAGTGATTCAGCTAAAACCATCAGAGGTGCTTGAAGGATCTCATAAAACCAAAGAGGACAGTGAGCCTTGGCAGCCGGTGAGAAACCCTGGTGTAAATCTGTACCCTGTGTGGTTCTCACCTCTCTGGTGTTGGACGGCGAAGGGCTGGAAGTGGCGGGCATAGTGCAATGCTTCCAGCTGGTTGTCCACACCCCCGTTCAGGAGGCTGATGAAGTAGAGCCTGTGGAGCTTGAACTCCAAACTGCTGTTCAGATCCAGCAGCCTCTGTCGGTTCGTCACAGCCCATCTGTGAAAGGCAGCATAAAAACCATGGTACTAAAACATTATGACACCAGACCTGAGCCGTGAAAAAGGCGAGAAACCAATGGAGAGCAGTTAATTCTGCGCTCAGTGGATTTGCATGATAATTCTGTTTATTTTATTTTTTTTTTATTCTGACACATCATAACTGCTGATACATCATGAATATTTCCACAAAGGCAGATTTAACTAATTTAACCAAAATCTGAATTACAGTGACGCCTGCTCAGGGACCAGCATCCACAGTGTCTGGAAGGGGAATTAGTCTTCAAATGTAAATTTTAAGGTGCAGAAAAAAGGGGGAGGAATTGCCTGAATTTAAGAACAGGCTTTAAATATCTGATTGCTCGTACGTAGCTGTCTCAGTGAGCCAGTACTTCTAACATATTCTCTCTGCTGGCAGCAGACATGCACCTTCCTCAAAATTAAAAACCCATGAAATCTTAAGAATTCATGTGAATGGAATATCCATTATTCAAAACAGTGAATTTCACTGAAAGGTGAGGAGTCTGTACGTATGGCAACACTGCAACAGACAGAGAAAGGAGCTTAGTATTGTAGGGCAGAGGTTCTTAAACTGGTTCTCAGGGACCTCTAGGCACACCACCTTTTTGCCCTGTCTAAAAGTCTAAAAATCTGGACTGTCTGTGGGCTCCGAAGACCATTTAGAGAACAACTGGTGTAGGGCAAAGGCACTGGTCTGCAGTCCTGGGGAGCACAGCAGTACATTTTAGCGTTCTTACTGCTCTAAGAGTGTCTTCACATCAGACAACGCAAGAACAGAGCAGCAGATGCATACGAAGGCACACCTTGTCTCAAAGGCTTGTGTATGGCTGAAGAATGGGGGCGTGTACCGTTTGAGATTTTTGATGCTGCAAAAGAAAGAGACGAGTTGTACATACTCTAGTGCCGGCCTGAGGTCCTGCATTCGTAACGCTTCGAGAATGCGGTTGAGCTCCAGAAACGGCTGCTTCATGCTCATGTCGATAACCACACCAGACTCCTGCAACAGGAGGAGACAAAACAGACAAGTCAGTGAAACAGTAAAGGTGCTTCATACGGTTACAACTGAAAACCTGCTGCAGTTTCACACCTGTAAGCCTTACAAGTAGAAAACTGACTGCAACTTATTTTTATAATCAATTTATCTAGGAATTATCATCCAACTACAAGGGCGCCAGCCCCACCACTCAAAGTTCCTTTTGTGAGATTTCTCCTTTTACACTGCAATGAAACAGAAGCCTTCATTGCCTCTTCCAACTCCTGCAGTTCACTGGAATCCAGAAGAGACTTTTAGTGAGTTTAGCAAAATTAGATTTTTTAACAAAAGCAAAAAACTAAAGCAGCGTTTTTAATCAGCATTGTCGATAAACTGATGCAACCCTAATAAATAAATAAATAAAAAAGCAAAACAAAACTATACACCCCAAACTCACACACCACTTTTCCAAAACACAATTTCACAATGCCAGCTACTAGTTACAGTGTGCAAAAATGTAATGATGCAGCGGAGAAACCAAAAGAAATGGTACAGACTGACTTGTAATTAAATATAGTTACATTATCTTAATGGAAATGTGGGAATACTTTATCCATTGTTGGTAACGTTATTTTTTTGGAGACACAAGGTTTTGTTCCGACAACAATCATATCTTGGTGCCGCCTCATCTCTAAGAAAACAAAGCAAAAAAAAAAACCAAAAAAAAAAAAAACCCTATATACACTCACTGGCCAATTTATTTATCAGTTTGCATCCTGTTCAATTGCTTGTTAACACAAATAGCTAATCAGCCAATCACACGGCCACAACTCAGTGCATTCAGGCCTGTAGAGGTGGTCAAGACGACCTGCTGAAGTGCAGGCCGAGCATCAGAACGGGGAAGAAAGGGGGATTTAAGGGGCTTTGAACGTGGCGTGGCTGTTGGTGCCAGACGGGCTGGTCTGAGTATTTCAGAAACTGCTGATCTGCTGGGATTTTCACGCTCAACCATCTCTAGGGTTTACAGAGAACGGGCCGAAAAAGAGGAAATATCCAGTGAGCGGTCAGTTGTGTGGACGAAAATGCCTTGTTGATGTGAGAGGTCAGAGGAGAACGGGCAGACTGGTTCCAGATGATAGGAAGGCAACAGGAACTCAAATAACCAACCAAAATCTCTGAGGAACGTTTCCAACACCTTGTTGAAAGTCTGCCATGAAGAATTAAAGCAGTTCTGAAGGCAAAAGGGGGTCCAACGTTTTACTTTATTAGGTGTGTACCTAATAAAGTGGCCAGTGAGTGTGTATGTACACACATACACACACACACACACACACACACACACACACACACACACACACTATATAATAATATTGGGATGCATCGATACTGGTATCAGTTATAGGGCTGGTACTGGATGTTCATTTACTCCTACTTGTATTCATAAAACTTCACAGATACCAACATCCCAACACTCACTAACATTGTGTGACGCAAGCGAGTCTCGCTGTCATGCTAATAAACAAACGACTCAAGCTGGCAGCGAAGGAGACCGCTGACATAGAGAAACACAGTCGGACACAAAGTCGCTGATCACATCTGCCTTCTGGTCACTCTGCCTTGGTTCACTTCCACCAGACCTACACTGTGTGATTTTAGCCCATTTTAAAACATATAATCAAAGCTGCTTCCTCAATACAGGCGGAGACGCAGAGGTCAACTAAACGAAAAACCAAGCACAAAAAAAAAACCAAGCACAACTCAACGTTTGTTACCAAAGTACATGTACTGACTTTATCGTGTCTGACCAAGTAGAATTATGAGTTATAAACATTCCTACTGCGGGTTTTTTTGGGGTAAAGCCAGCTGTAGATCAGGGGTGTCAAACTCAACCATTGAAAGGGCCATATTAAAAATCTCACAGAATCTGTGGGCCAGCTGTGTTTATTTATAACGTTTGGCCCTGACCTCAACTGACCACCGTTTATTCAAATATTAAAAAGTGCAATAAATTGTTGTAGGTAGTTTTTTTTGTTTTTGCTTGAACTAGACAGCAGGCATCTTTTCTTTTTAACTGTTTTCTCCAGGTGAAACAGGCTGATAAGAATAGAAAATATTAATAAATTTGCAGGCCGACTAGGACGGCCAGCAGCAGACGGCCAGACTTGGACCATGTTTGACGCATGGGCTGTAGCAGGACAGCACAGTCTCTCTATGAGCCTCCACACCTGGTTTTAGCGTCAGTGTTAGCAGAGCTGTTCAGTTTCTCAGTGGGTCTGCTCAGTACTCTACACACAGCAGGTTATTCTGAATGAAACCGCATTATTTGGAATTGTTCACAGACAGAGATGTCAATTGTAAAAGTTTTTTTTTTGGAAAGTGATTATGATGAGTGTATAAATCATAAAGCTTTGTCTGTACATGATGGTCTGTTCAAAAATGTTAAACAGAAAAGATTCGTAAAATCACACAGTGTGTACTTGGGCTTTAGAGGACCTTCAACAACAGCTCAACCAGCCAAACAAAATTCTCAGACAAGACAGAACTCCACACGAGCTCCTCGGCTGTGTTCGCCTCAGATGTGATTCCTGCTGTCACTACGCTACAGAGACTGATGTTGAAAGCTAGAGATATGGAGCAAAACGACAGCTGTACAGAAATGCTTTTGTGACGTGGAAATAAACCCGCTCCTCTCCGCTGCAGCATTATTCAATCCAAGGTAGGGTTAAATAACATAGCAAAGCTACCAAATGCAGTTCATTTAAAACCCGTTAAATCAAATTAAATCAAATCTAAGTAGAGAAAAGTATAAGCCCCTGGGCCATTAGGCTGCTAAACAGCCTGTCACTACACCTCTGAATCATCATGATGATCTCCATGGACAATCCACACCACATCCACACTCACTCTGATCTGACTGCACCATCCATCTAGCACATCTATACTTACACATATAGACTGGCATCTCATACTTGCATGCATCACATTTTTTACCTACCTGAGACTCACTAATTGCACATTTGTAAATGTGTACAACGGTATGTATCATAGCTCTTATTTCATAACCTATATTACCATTTCAAAAACTTTACATTGGAAATGGTGCAAAACTGATATAGTTTAATGTGTATCTTTTGTAGGACTAAAAGGGGGCTACGCACCCAGGATTCTCACTCACCTTCGTAGCTGTGTAAATGTGATGTGACAATTAACGTGATTTGATTAAGTTACCCGGTACAGTATCGGTCGCGGTATCGGCGAGTAGTACAAATATGCACTCGTACTTGGTACAAAACCAATGGTATCAATGCATCCCTATAACAATTGATGCGGCATGTTCATGCACTACTAACTCTTTACTAGAGGCAACAATGAAATAAGCCTACCTGGCAAAGGTCCTCAGCCACACTCAGCATACCCTGGCGGTACAGGTGCTCCACGATGGTCTCGCTAAGGTTCCTCTGTTTCTCAGGAGAGTCCCACACGTTCTCAGCCACCACAGCACTCACCTCTGCATCGAAGTTCTACACAGAACAGTACCTCATTACAAACGTTTGACCAAGCTACTACAGCAGAGGTGACTGACTCTAGATGAGTCAGGCATCTGCTTCTTTAATTTTGCACTGGAGCTACAAGGCTAATCTTTCTAACAGGCAGTGGAAGCTTATACACCACCAATTAGCAAGGTGCGAACTGCAAGTCTGAATCGTGTACTTGGCGCACTTTTTGAAATACTGAGTAATAATAGAGTCAAACAGACTTGCTTATGTGGTTTCTGACACTGTAATACCATGTTTATGTCTAAAAACAAGAGAGAGACTAAAATACAGACAATTTTCACGCCTCAAGACAGCTATACTGCAACTCAGCTGGGTTTGAGCCAAGCGTGATGTTATGCAGTTTGCACATTGTCAAAGGTGGCCACTGCTTTTCTTGCCTGCTATAATAGCCTCAATACAAAATGTACATTGCAAAAGCCCTTTGAGTTTAATCAAGCCTGTCAGACATGGGAAAACTGTCGAGCAGTGCAGCAGCTTTGCAGGACTTGTTAAGGACGTCCTTGCACTCACTGACAAACCTGAAAATTAGACCTAAACCTTTAGATTGAGCCTATAAACACTCCTTAAATCTGCCAAAAGGAAAGAAAAAAACGTCACCTCTATGGTGCCAATTTCTGCTCTTACCCCTAAGGGTATTTCAGCACCAACGATGAGTGTGTTTACATGCACTCAATCTGATAACTGCAGAAAATCAGATCTTTTCAGTAATCTGATCAGAATGTTTACATGTACTTGAGTAAACAGATAACGGGGAAACTCCAGGTCTACATGAGTCAGACGGTAATCAGATTTCTGCTTCGCAACCAGCCAATAAACTCACAGAAGATGTTACGTAAATGCAACATAAAACTTGAGTTCATGCTGTGGCTTCTTCTAAAACATCGTGGCACTTTACCTGAAAATATGAACATGATCTAGAAGATTATTTAAATTTACTTTATTTCAGGTTTGGTTTCAGTGCGGCTCCAAGGAGAGGTACAGTCGTGATTCTCGCGCATACACAGACTGAGGAATCAGATAGAAATCCGAGTAAGAGTTTACATGCACGGATAAATCTGATTACTGAGCTAAAATCCAGCCTCTTTCTTAATCAGATTTCTAGATTAGACTGTAGTGTTTACAGGACCATTGAAATAATCGGATAACTGCAGAAATCCGATTCTGATCGATTACAGGTGTGCATGTAAACACACTGCGATTCAAACGGCCACGTTCTGGCCGCTCTAGATAAATCAGACATCTGCAGCTTGTAAAAAACGTTCTATGGTTTTCAAACAAATCAGACTTTAATGTATTACCCTTTTCCAGGTACTCGTTCAGTTAGGAGCTCTGACATAGAGCTGCTTCGGATTTATCCGTTTCTCACATCTGGCTCAAAACTGTCCAGACTACCACTCAAAGTGACACAATGTCGAGAACTTCCAGAATGCCTACAGTGACTTTCTCTCACTCAAAGGAAATCATAACACTACGATTTGACTTCACTGTCACTTCCTTAGTCTGTTAGTGGTTCATCTGACAAGTTAGGACTTCAGTTCAGCTGCTGAAGTCCTAACCAATGGGAGAACTTGCTTAGCTATACCTATTCTAGACTTTACAGAGGGGGAAAAAAATTCAGATTAGACAAATTTTCCATTGAGGGTTAAGAATTTAACTCATTTTTCCAAACCAAGGTTTAAAAATAAAATAAAAGCATAACTACCATAATTGAAGAGTTTGTGCAACAACGCATGACAATTATATTGAATAAAAATGACACATTCAGTTTCTGTTTGGCAGAAATCACTAGGCTTTTACCGACGGTCTAGGAGGAACACTGCTTGCAGCACATGACCAAGCACAACAGCCACTCACGCGGTCGATAGCTTTGCCCACTTTGGACACGCTGCCGTGGATGTCCTTGTGGCGAGAGGCGAGCATCTGCACCGTTTCTTTGATTTCCTTACAGCACTGTGCCATCGTCTGAGAGAGTACGGACAAATCCGCATCTTGTACACCTGAGATGAAGGGAGAAAATAACACAAATGTAAAATATGTTTCAGGAGGGCAAAGTCATGCCCTGCCATTTAAACAACAGCATGAATCATCTGTGCAAAACAAAGCTAGAGTTACGTAATCAGCCGCAAGCTCGTGTGGGCAACAGGGTCAAGAGATGGTGAAACGATGAAACGTAGCATGACTTCTACCAGGTGGGCTGTACTGCCTATCGGCACAAACAAAGCACCTGTTTTTTCTCTGATGCCTTCAGAGCCAAGAAATCTACAATACACTGCTCTTCAAACTCTACAGTATAACGTACACAAAGACTCCCATAGGCTCTCACCACTCTAGCTGATAAAGGTGTATGGATCAATACTGTATTGAAAAAGAGCAAAACAGTGAATGGAAACTATTACCTAAAACCACCAATGAACCTACGACTGTCTTCTGAACTTTGTTGCTGAGGGTAATGTAGTGATAGATAATTTTATACAGAAAGAAAAAAAAAAAAAAACGATAATCGGTGTTGTCGAAAGAAAACACGGCTTGCGTATCCACGTTTTTCGTGTGTAAATCCGGCAACACTTTACTTTAGGGTGCTGTCCATAAGGCTACATGACACTTACATAAACTTGTCATGACAACTGACATAGCCCTACAGAAAGGTTTATAAATGCTTATTCCAATAGGTGACATCTCTCATAAACACTACTTTAGCTAACTTTGATCAAAACTGGCAAATGTAACCTTTATAATGAATGACGCCTACTGGAATAAGTATATATAAACACTTACGTAGGGTTATGTCAGTTGATATGACAAGCTTGTGCAGGTGTCATGTAGCTTTATGGATAGTACCCTACAGTGAAGTGTTACCATAAATTTCATGAAGAACGGACCAAAAGAAATTGACTTGGACCAAAATGACTTGGTGCTGGGGGGATGGGGGCGGGGATGGGACCGTTCTTCCAGAAGCACATTTGTGAGGTCAGACACTGATGTTGGATGAGAAGGCCTGGCTCACAGTCTCCGCTCTAATTCATCCCAAAGGTGTTCTATTGGGTTGAGGTCAGGACTCTGTACAGGCCAGTCAAGATCTTCCACACCAAACTCGCTCATCCATGTCTTTATGGACCTGCTTTGTGCACTGGTGCGCAGTCATGTTGGAGCAGGAAGGGGCCGTCCCCAAACTGTTCCCACGAAGTTGGGAGCATGAAATTGTCCAAAATCTCTTGGTGCTGAAGCATTAAGAGTTCCTTTCACTAAGGGGTCGAGCCCAACTCCTGAAAAACAACCCCACACCATAATCCCCCCTCCACCAAACTTTAGACTTGGCACAATGCAGTCAGACAAGTACCGTCTCCTGGCAACCGCCAAACCCAGACTCGTCCATCGGATTACCAGACAGAGAAGCGTGATTGGTCACTCCAGAGAACACGTCTCCACTGCTCTAGAGTCCAGTGGTGGCGCTTTACTCTACTGCACTCAACGCTTTGCATTGCGCTTGGTGATGTAAGGCTTGGATGCAGCTGCTCGGCCATGGAAACCCATTCCATGAAGCTCTCTACGCTGTTCTTGAGCTGATCTGAAGGCCACATGAAGTTTGGAGGTCTGTAGTGATTGACTCTGCAGAAAGTTGGTGACCTCTGTGCACTATGCCCCTCAGCATCCGCTGACCCCGCTCTGTCATTTTACGTGGCCGACCACTTTGTGGCTGAGTTGCTGTCGTTCCCAATCGCTTCCTCTTTGTTATAATCCCACTGACAGTTGAGGAAATTTCACAACTAGACTTGTTGCACATAAGTGGGGGGTTGTACTGTTATGCCTCACAATGTCCTGCATCTCAAGGAATCAGCTGGCGTATTCATGACCATTTCAGGTAAAAACTGAGGGAGCTTACAGGCATTAAATTCTTCAGTCGTTTGGTTCATACTGCCTCCCGTGTGATCAATTCTGACCTGTTAAGTTTTACAGAAAGCATTTGATATTAAACCACTCTGAGCGACTCTGTTCACGTCTTAACCATTCAGTTAGCAATCAGTGGAATTCCCCTTTAAAATTTCATGTATTGGACACAAACTTTGTATTGGACAGGCCCTCATTAGCAATCAGCATCTAACATTCCAGAGTTACTGCAGTTGAATCACCACGTTCGGACGGACGCGTCATAAACCACTCGTGTGTTTTACACCCTTTATTATAAAATCCTTTGATCTTACCGAAGGTGACCAGCTGGCTGCGAAGCTCACACACGTTCCGCAGGAGCTCGTCCAGACGCTCCTCAGACTGGTGCCCATACGTCACGAACCTGTGCAACACTTTCTCCAACTCTCGCTCCACACAGGCACACTGCTCCATCACTGTAGAGTACGGCTCTCTCTCTCGCTCTCTCTCTCTCACTCATACACTCACACACACTCAGCAGCAGCACCAACACCTGCAGAACAGACACAGAACCATCACCGATTATTTCACATATACCGATCATATTACACATGATTTCACAACTGGAAGGTAATTATATTAATAATTAGGTCCGTCTTCATTCTTTCATAATCATTCAATCTTAAGTATTTAAGCTGATCACAGTCGTTTTGCTTTGTTTGCTTTGACAATCAAATGTTTGCTGATCAATTCGGTTGACGCAAAAATCCATACTTGTTAAAATCAGAGACTCTGGCATGTTTATATGATGTTTAACACTTTTAAAAGGGTGATAAATGTGTTCATTTGAAGTGGTTTATTTTTTATATCTCTACCGGACATTCTTTTGGTTTCTGCCGCATTTGCAAAAGGGCAGTAAAACCAGCCACTTCCAAAATCCTAAACTCTTACATAACAGTCTTGACTCATTAGTATTTACACCCTCTAAATCTGACCTACTCCAGCCCACCATACTCTGAGCCCAGCAGGAATTGTGAAGAAAATAAAAAATAAAAAAAATTGATGACAAAGCAACAGCAATGAAAACAGCAGACAATGTGCAGAAATGCACTGCTCCAGGCCGTGAAGGGGATGTTGGCACTTTTCATTTCCTTCCCTAGGAACCAAACAGTCAACGGGCATGGCTGCGTTCATCTTTATACGATGCTTCCTGTTTACCAGCTTCTTCATCAAATGTTCCTTTCCATCTTAAATGCCGCAGCTCATCCAGGCACCAGAACGAAACTGCGGCACCCTTTAAGGCAGAACAGAAAAGTCTCAAAACAGGAGGCCAGCTTCAGCTCCCACATCTTTACCAGGACCCCCAACAGCTTCCCCAGGACCCCCAACAGCTTCCCCAAGTTGCACATTTTACTCTGGACAGCTTCCCAAACCTTGAACAACATCGAGCAGCTCGACTCTGAAGGGACTGCAGTGACCGACATCTCCAACTTCATTAGCATCTCAACCTCAACAACAGCCTATGTAGCAGCAGGTCATCTTAAAGCTTCAAGTAACTCAAACTCAAATCACAGGGTCAGAAAAGGACCCCAACCAAAGTCACATCGTTTCTATTTAGACATCAGAGAATAATTAAAAATGCTAAACAAATGCCACTGTACGGCGCATTTTTCTTCGACGTTCCTGGCGAGTCATTTCGGTTTCTTTGACGTTCGTTTATATCGTTAGAGGTCAGCGGCGAGTCATTTCGGTTTCTTTGATGTTCGTTTATATCGTTAGACGGCAGCGAGCGGCGAGTCATTTCGGCTTCTTTGACGTTCGTTTATCTCGTTAGAGGGCAGCGGCGAGTCATTTCGGTTTCTTTGACGTTCGTTTATCTCGTTAGAGGGCAGCGGCGAGTCATTTCGGTTTCTTTGACGTTCGTTAATCTCGTTAGAGGTCAGCGGCGAGTCATTTCGGTTTCTTTGATGTTCGTTTATATCGTTAGACGGCAGCGAGCGGCGAGTCATTTCGGCTTCTTTGACGTTCGTTTATCTCGTTAGAGGGCAGCGGCGAGTCATTTCGGTTTCTTTGACGTTCGTTTATCTCGTTAGAGGGCAGCGGCGAGTCATTTCGGTTTCTTTGACGTTCGTTAATCTCGTTAGAGGTCAGCGGCGAGTCATTTCGGTTTCTTTGATGTTCGTTTATATCGTTAGACGGCAGCGAGCGGCGAGTCATTTCGGCTTCTTTGACGTTCGTTTATCTCGTTAGAGGGCAGCGGCGAGTCATTTCGGTTTCTTTGACGTTCGTTAATCTCGTTAGAGGTCAGCGGCGAGTCATTTCGGTTTCTTTGACGTTCGTTTATACCGTTAGAGGGCAGCGAGCGGCGAGTCATTTCGGTTTCTTTGACGTTCGTTTATATCGTTAGAGGTCAGCGGCGAGTCATTTCGGTTTCTTTGATGTTCGTTTATATCGTTAGAGGGCAGCGAGTGGCGAGTCATTTCGGTTTCTTTGATGTTCGTTTATATCGTTAGAGGTCAGCGGCGAGTCATTTCGGTTTCTTTGACGTTCGTTTATATCGTTAGAGGTCAGCGGCGAGTCATTTCGGTTTCTTTGACGTTCGTTTATATCGTTAGAGGTCAGCGGCGAGTCATTTCGGTTTCTTTGATGTTCGTTTATATCGTTAGAGGGCAGCGAGTGGCGAGTCATTTCGGTTTCTTTGATGTTCGTTTATATCGTTAGAGGTCAGCGGCGAGTCATTTCGGTTTCTTTGACGTTCGTTTATATCGTTAGAGGTCAGCGGCGAGTCATTTCGGTTTCTTTGATGTTCGTTTATATCGTTAGAGGGCAGCGAGCGGCGAGTCATTTCGGTTTCTTTGATGTTCGTTTATATCGTTAGAGGTCAGCGAGCGGCGAGTCATTTCGGTTTCTTTGACGTTCGTTTATATCGTTAGAGGGCAGCGAGCGGCGAGTCATTTTGGTTTCTTTGACGTTCGTTTATATCGTTAGAGGGCAGCGAGCGGCGAGTCATTTCGGTTTCTTTGACGTTCGTTTATATCGTTAGAGGTCAGCGGCGAGTCATTTCGGTTTCTTTGACGTTCGTTTATATCGTTAGAGGTCAGCGGCGAGTCATTTCGGTTTCTTTGACGTTCGTTTATATCGTTAGAGGTCAGCGGCGAGTCATTTCGGTTTCTTTGACGTTCGTTTATATCGTTAGAGGTCAGCGGTGAGTCATTTCGGTTTCTTTGACGTTCGTTTATATCGTTAGAGGTCAGCGGCGAGTCATTTCGGGTTTCTTTGATGTTCGTTTATATCGTTAGAGGTCAGCGGCGAGTCATTTCGGTTTCTTTGACGTTCGTTTATATCGTTAGAGGTCAGCGGCGAGTCATTTCGGTTTCTTTGATGTTCGTTTATATCGTTAGGAGGTCAGCAGTGAGTTTAATAGCTAAACAGCTAATATGCGACTTTAGGCTTATACTTTAACAGCTGAATACAACAAACAAAAGACAATTTAAACGTAAATATTCATACAGGAAATTAACCGTCAGCTGATCTCATGATGGTGACCGGCCTATTAGTAATACAAATCTGCCAATTATACTGAAGAGTAACTGAGTCGTCAAGGACGTATTAAACATCATTAAACAGTAAACTATGCATAACCTTTCAGATATTTTAATACACTTCACTGAAAAAACACACGGATACCATTTAAAAACTCAAATTAAACACTACATGGCACAAAAGGCATTCGAATGGGCCTGTAAATTAAGCTCTGCTGCTGACTGTAAGAGACAGCAGGAGGAGGACCGGCAGCTAACAGTCACTTCATCAAACGGGTCATTCTTATTTGATTCCACTGGTCAGAGTAGAAGAGGCACTAAATTTCAGAGGAAAAGTAAAGAAGCTCTGGCTTGAAGCCCAGACCTGGTTACAACGCTCCTGTGTCAGATTAACGAGATCCTACAGATCAAAGTCTATCTGAAACGGTCATCACTACACACAACATTAACAGGCCACATGGACTCCAGCACACACTGTACTGAAGACCCGGATTTACACAGAAGAAATCTGAATGAGGAACAAGACGCATCGTGAAATTTAGTTTAAATAAATAAATAATTTAGTTTAGTTTAAATAAATAAATTAAGATAGGAAGTTACGGTCATTATAATCCCACTGACAGTTGACTGTGGAATATTTAGTAGTGAGGAAATTTCACAACTGGACTGGATGCACAGGTGGCGTCCGATCACGGTACCACGCTGGAATTCACTGAGCTCCTGAGAGCGACCCATTCTTTCACTAATGTCTGTAGAAGCAGTCTGCAGGCCTAGGGGCTCGGCTTTATACACCTGTGGCCATGGAAGTGACTGGAACACCTGAATTCAGTGATTAGGATGGGGGAGTGAAGACTCTTGGAAATATAGTGAGTGTGTGTGTGTGTGTGTGTGTGTGTCTTAACTATCAGTACCATCCACTAATTGATGATGCTATATCACAGTAAATTACAGTTGCTGTTATCAATCACTAAAACAATATATTGAAGACGTCTCAGTCTTTAAATGCCTTTACTCTAGAGGTGGGCGATACAGCAAAACATAATACCACGATACGTCTGGATGTTTTTACAATCCGCGATACGTGTCATAACGTTTCATTTCTTTTTCCTGACATCTGAGAAGTTCGAACAGATGAAGCAGTGCCACGTTTTAAAAATACTACTAACAACTATTAATCCAACTACTTGTATTCGTCTGAACAGGTCAGTTCCTGTAGACCACTGACCGACTGCATGCTTCACTATAAAGAGAGCCCACAGAACTGGACTTAGTGCCACATACTGAATAAAAATCAGTGTATTCACAGGTTTTTATTATTTAGTACTACTGACTCTCTCAGCTCCAACTCGGATCAGACGACTGGAAAATCAAATATCGTGACACATCAAGCATCATAAAAAAATAATAATCGCAACGCAAGATTTCTGCCACATCGCCCACCTCCAGAAACGGTGCCATCTTCTCAATCACAAAGATGGGAAGTGATTTTAACCCACTGCTCAAATCCATGATCTTCTCAGGAAAGCGTGCCGCGACATACCGCGATGTTATTTATCAGCTACGATAACGATGAATATCGCCATACCGTTCAGCTCTGACGCCGCCTTACCTGGTGTAGCTACACCATCAGCCTAAACTTCACCTCCAGATCTTTCAGCGGCCGATTCCTCACTAACGTTACACGCTGAACACAGATACCGCCCGAGTCCTCACTCAGTCCAGCTGGTCCTCCCTCAGTCCAGCTGGTCCTCCAAACCCGGTCCCACAGCTGCCTCGGCGCTTCTGAGCGCCTCTCAGCCGGAGCCGGACTGTGGCTCTGCGTCCTGTCCGGCTAAAACAAGGAGCGAGCAGCCCGGGAGCCGAACACCGCAGCCTGCCCCGAGCACTACCTCAGCACCGGGTCCTGACATCAGCCACCATTTCAGGCGTAAAGGGTAAGAAGCCCGGACTAAAAGTCGCCGAAGTGTCGGAGGGAGACGAGGCGGAAAGAGCCAAAACAAACACTAGCTAGCCGCGCTAGCGCTAGCCGACAGGCTAACCGCAGCCAGGCAGGAGCAGCTCGGCCAGCTTTCCGGCACTGCGGTGGGCAAAAAGCCCGCCTGAACAAGCGAACTGTCGACGGCGTTCACCAGACGCAGCCGTCTGCCTCCGTGCCTCGCCTCAAGGGATCATTTACGGGCTTCTGCGAGCGGAAAAATGGAAATAAAGCGCAGTGTGTACTCGCCTGCTGTAGCGACGCTCCGTCCGTGGAGTAGCAGCTCTCCGCGGGTGGCGCCCTCTATGAGCCGGGAGTACGATGGCCGTGTTCATAAACCACATTAACCGGCTGTGAACCAACTTCACACCGGCGCCGAGCTTCTCTCAGTGCTTTACTGAAGCCCAGAAAGGCCGTGAGACAGTTATAACTTTCTAAGACGTTATCATGAGATCATGACTTATTTTTCTTGTGGTAACGAAATAACAAAAGTTGTTTTCTTGAGATCAATTTGCCTTGGGATGTCAAGACAAAGGATCTTTTCTCAAGATCACTACTTGTTTTCTGATCTTAAGATACGCCGTTTTCTCGTGATCATAACTTATGTTGTGATCTCAAGATAACAAAGGTTGTTTCCCCAAGGTCAGACTTTTTTGCGATCTCACGATGACAAATGCTGTTTTTTCAAAAGCCCAACTTTTTTGTCTTGTACGGAGCCCTGATGATGATGTCCAGTATAAATAAATATAATGTGTGGGCACGCCTTATTTACACATGGGAACAGGATCCTAATACGTGGCCATGACTTAGTGAGGCATGGGAATGAGATCACAGCTTCCTAAGTCATGGCCATGCATTAGGATGTTGTTCCCATGCTTCACTAACTCGTAGCAACAACTTAATCATCTCATTCTCACACCTTACTAAGTCGTGGCCACGCATTATTTTTATTTACATAAAGTTAATTTCTCAAGATCATAACTTCTTTTGTGATCTCATGATAACAAAAGCTGTTTTCTCACAATCACAACTTATTTTGTCATGATCCTCATGATTTCTCATGATTTCTCATGATTTTCTCAACCCCTCTCTCTCCTCTGTGGACCCCCCCTCTCTCCTCTCTGGGCCAGTCTCCTCTCTGGACCCTCTCTCTCTCCTCTCTGGGATCCTCTCTCGGACCCTCTCTCTCCTCTCTGGACCCCCTCTCTCTCCCCTCTCTGGGATCCTCTCTCGGACCCTCTCTCTCCTCTCTGGACCCCCTCTCTCTCCTCTCTGGGATCCTCTCTCGGACCCTCTCTCTCCTCTCTGTCCTCTCTGGACCCCCTCTCTTTCCTCTCTAGGCCTCTCTCTCCTCTCTGGACCCCCTCTCTCTCCTCTCTGGGCCCCTCTCCTCTCTGGACCCTCTCTCTCTCCTCTCTGTCCTTTCTGGGATCCTCTCTCGGACCCTCTCTCTCCTCTCTCTCCTCTCTGGGCCCCTCTCTCTCCTCTCTGGACCCCCTCTCTCTCCTCTCTGGAGCCCTCTCTATCTTCTCTGGACCCCCTCTCTCTCCTCTCTGGATCCTCTCTCTCTCCTCTCTCTCCTTTCTGGGATCCTCTCTCGGACCCTCTCTCTCCTCTCTGGACCCCCCTCCCCTCTCTGGACCCCCCCCCCTCCTCTCTGGACACCCCCCCCTCTCTCCTCTCTGGACCCCCCCCCTCTCCTCTCCTCTCTGGGCCCCTCTCCTCTCTGGAACCTCTCTCTTCTCTCTAGGATCCTCTCTCTGGGCCCCTCTCTGGAGCCCCGCTCTCTCCTCTCTTGGACCCTCTCTCTCCTCTCTCTCCTCTCTGGACCCCCTCTCTCTCCTCTCTGGGATCCTCTCTAGGCCCCTCTCTCTCCTCTCTGGGCCCCTCTCTGGAGCCCCGCTCTCTCCTCTCTTGGACCCTCTCTGTCCTCTCTGCACCCTCTCTCTCCTCTCTGGGCCCCTCTCTGTCCTTTCTGGACCCACTATCTCTCCACTCTGGGATCCTCTCTCGGATCCTCTCTCGCACCCTCTCTCTCCTCTATGTCCTCTCTGGGCCCCTCTCTCTCCTCTCTGGGCCCCCTCTCTCTCCTCTCTGGGATCCTCTCTCGCACCCTCTCTCTCCTGTATGTCCTCTCTGGACCCCCTCTCTCTCCTCTCTGGGATCCTCTCTCGCACCCTCTCTCTCCTCTATGTCCTCTCTGGACCCCCTCTCTCCTCTCTGGGCCCCTCTCTCTCCTCTCTGGGATCCTCTCTCGCACCCTCTCTCTCCTGTATGTCCTCTCTGGACTCCCTCTCTCTCCTCTCTGGGATCCTCTCTCGCACCCTCTCTCTCCTCTATGTCCTCTCTGGACCCCCTCTCTCCTCTCTGGGCCCCTCTGTCTCCTCTCTGGGCCAATCTCCTCGCTGGACCCTCTCTCTCTCCTCTCTGGGATCCTCTCTCGGACCCTCTCTCTCCTCTCTGGGCCCCTCTCTGGACCCCCGCTCTCTCCTCTCTGCACCCTCTCTCTCTCCTCTCTAGGCCTTTCTCTCTCTTCTCTGGACCCTCTCTGGGCCTTTCTCCGTCTTCTCTGGACCCCATCTCAACTCTCTAGGCAGTTCTCGGTCTTCTCTGGACCCTCTCTGTCCTCTGGACCACCCTCTCTCTCCTCTGGACCCTCTCTCTTCTCTGGACCTTCTCGCTCTCCTCTCGGGGCTTTTCTCTCTCTTTTCTGGACCCTCTCCGGACCCCCCCTCTCTCCTCTCTGGACCCTCTCTGTCCTCTCTGCACCCTCTCTCTCTCCTCTCTGCACCCTCTCCCTCTCCTCTCTGGGCCCCTCTCTGTCCTCTCTGGACCCTCTATCTCTCCACTCTGAGATCCTCTCTCGGATCCTCTCTCGCACCCTCTCTCTCCTCTATGTCCTCTCTGGACCCCTCTCTCTCCACTCTGGACCCCCTCTCTCCTCTCTGGAGCCTCTCTCTCTCCTTTCTGGGATCCTCTCTCGGACCCTCTCTCTCCTCTCTGGGCCCCTCTCTCTCCTCTCTGGGCCCCTCTCCTCTCTGGAACCTCTCTCTCTCCTCTCTCGGACCTCTCTCTCCACTCTTTCCTCTCTGGACCCCCCCTCTCCTCTATGGACCCCCTCTCTCTCTTCTCTGGACCCCCTCTCTCTCCTCTCTGGACCCTCTCTCTCTCCTCTCTGGACCCTCTCTCTCTCCTCTCTCTCCTTTCTGGGATCCTCTTTCGGACCCTCTCTCTCCTCTATGTCCTCTCTGGACCCCTCTCTCTCCACTCTGGACCCCCTCTCTCCTCTCTGGAGCCTCTCTCTCTCCTTTCTGGGATCCTCTCTCGGACCCTCTCTCTCCTCTCTGGGCCCCTCTCTCTCCTCTCTGGGCCCCTCTCCTCTCTGGAACCTCTCTCTCTCCTCTCTCGGACCTCTCTCTCCACTCTTTCCTCTCTGGACCCCCCCTCTCCTCTATGGACCCCCTCTCTCTCCTCTCTGGAGCCCTCTCTATCTTCTCTGGACCCCCTCTCTCTCCTCTCTGGACCCTCTCTCTCTCCTCTCTGGACCCTCTCTCTCTCCTCTCTCTCCTTTCTGGGATCCTCTTTCGGACCCTCTCTCTCCTCTCTGGGCCCCTCTCTCTCCTCTCCGGACCCCCCCCCCCCTCTCAGGCCCCTTTCCTCTCTGGAACCTCTCTCTCCTCTCTAGGATCCTCTCTCTGACCCTCTCTCTCCTCTCTGGGCCCCTCTCTGGACCCCCGCTCTCTCCTCTCTTGGACCCTCTCTCTCCTCTCTCTCCTCTCTAGGATCCTCTCTCGGACCCTCTCTCTCCTCTCTGGGCCCCTCTCTGGACCCCCGCTCTCTCCTCTCTTGGACCCTCTCTGTTCTCTCTGCACCCTCTCTCTCTCCTCTCTGCACCCTCTCTCTCTCCTCTCTGCACCCCCTCTCTCTCCTCTCTGGACCCACTATCTCTTCACTCTGGGATCCTCTCTCGGATCCTCTCTCGCACCCTCTCTCTCCTCTATGTCCTCTCTGGACCACCTCTCTTCTCTCTGGGCCCCTCTCTCTCCTCTCTGGGCCCCCTCTCTCTCCTCTCCTGGACCCTCTCCTCTCTGGGCCCCTCTCTCTCCTCTCTGGACCCCCTCTCTCCTCTCTGGGCCCCTCTCTCTCCTCTCTGGACCCCCTCTCTCTCCTCTCTGGACCCCCTCTCTCTCCTCTCTGGACCCCCTCTCTCTCCTCTCTGGGCCCCCTCTCTCTCCTCTCTGGGCCACTCTCTCCTCTCTGGACCCTCTCTCTCTCTCCTCTCTGGGATCCTCTCTTGCACCCTCTCTCTCTTCTATGTCCACTCTGGACCCCCTCTCTCTCCTCTCTGGGATCCTCTCTCGCACCCTCTCTCTCCTCTATGTCCTGTCTGGACCCCATCTCTCCTCTCTGGGCCAATCTCCTCGCTGGACCCTCTCTCTCTCCTCTCTGGGATCCTCTCTCGGACCCTCTCTCTCCTCTCTGGGCCCCTCTCTGGACCCCCGCTCTCTCCTCTCTGTCCTCTCTCCTCTCTGGGCCCCTCTCTCTTCTCTCTGGACCCTCTCTCTCTCCTCTCGCTCCTCTCTGGGATCCTCTCTCGGACCCTCTCTCTCCTCTCTGGGCCCCTCTCTGGACCCCCGCTCTCTCGCACCCTCTCTCTCCTCTATGTCCTCTCTGGACCCCCTCTCTCCTCTCTGGACCCCCTCTGTCTCCTCTCTGGACCCCTTCTCTCTCCTCTCTGGGCCACTCTCCTCTCTGGACCCTCTCTCTCTCCTCTCTGGGATCCTCTCTCGGACCCTCTCTCTCCTCTCTGGGCCTTTCTCTGGACCCCCGCTCTCTCCTCTCTGCACCCTCTCGATCTCCTCTCTGTCCCCTCTGGACCCCCTCTCTCTCCTCTCTGGGCCACTCTCCTCTCTGGACCCTCTCTCCTCTCTGGGATCCTATCACGGACCCTCTCTCTCCTCTCTGGGCCCCTCTATGGACCCCCTGTCTCGCCTCTCTGGGACTCTCTCCGTCCTCTCTAGGCCTCTCTCTCTTCTCTGGACCCTCTCTGGACCCCCTCTCTCTTCTCTGGATTCTCTCTCTTCTCTGGACCCTCTCTCTGCCTTTTTCTCTCTTCTCTGAACCCTCTCTCCTCTCTAGGCCTTTCTCTCTCTTCGCTGGACCCTCTCTGGACCCCCCCCCCCCTCCTCTGGACCTCCCTCTCTCCTCTGGACCCTCTCTGGACCCCCTCTCTCTCTTTCGGCCTTTCTCATCTCTAGACCCTCTCTCTCCTCTCTAGGCCTTTCTCTCTCTTCTCTGGACCCTCTCTGGGCCTTTCTCCGTCTTCTCTGGACCCCATCTCAACTCTCTAGGCAGTTCTCTGTCTTCTCTGGACCCTCTCTGTCCTCTGGACCACACTCTCTCTCCTCTGGACCCTCTCACTCTCCTCTCGGGGCCTTTCTCTCTCTTCTCTGGACCCTCTCTCTCCTCTCTGGGCCTTTCTCTCTCTTCTCTGGACCGTCTCTGGACCCCCTCTCTCTCTTCTCTGGACCCTCTCTGGAGTCCCCTCTCTCTTCTCTGGACCCTCTCGCTCTCCTGTCGGGGCCTTTCTCTCTCTTCTCTGGACCCTCTCGCTCTCCTCTCTCAGCCTTTCTCTCTCTTCTCTGAACCCTCTCTGGATCCCCTCTCTCAGCCTTTCTCTGTCTTCTCTGAACCCTCTCTGGATCCCCTCTCTCTCCTCTCTGGGCCTTTCTCTGTCTTCTCGGGACCCTCTCTGGACCCCCCCCTCTCTCTCTTTCGGCCTTTCTCTTCTCTAGACCCTGTCTCTCTCCTCTCTAGGCCTTTCTCTCTCTTCTCTGGACCCTCTCTGGGCCTTTCTCCGTCTTCTCTGGACCCCATCTCAACTCTCTAGGCAGTTCTCGGTCTTCTCTGGACCCTCTCTGTCCTCTGGACCACCCTCTCTCTCCTCTGGACCATCTCGCTCTCCTCTCGGGGCTTTTCTCTCTCTTTTCTGGACCCTCTCCGGACCCCCCCTCTCCTCTCTGGGCCTTTCTGTCTCTTCTCTGGACCCCCTTTCTCCTCTCTGGGCCTTTCTCTCTCTTCTCTGGACCCTCTCGCTCTCCTCTCTAGGCCTTTATCTCTCTTCTCTGGACCCTCTCTGGACCCCACCTCTCTCCTCTCTGGGCCTTTCTGTCTCTTCTCTGGACCCTCTCTGGAGCCCCCTCTCTCCTCGCTGGGCCTTTCTCTCTCTTCTCTGGACCCTCTCTCTCCTCTCTGAGCCTTTCTCTCTCTTCTCTGGACCCTCTCTCTCCTCTCTGGGCCTTTCTCTCTCTTCTCTGGACCGTCTCTGGACCCCCTCTCTCTCTTCTCTGGACCCTCTCGCTCTCCTCTCTGGGCCTTTCTCTCTCTTCTCTGGACCCTCTCTGGACCCCCCCTCTCTCCTCTCTGGGCCTTTCTCTTCTCTGGACCCTCTCTGGACCCCCTCTCTCTCTTCTCTGGACCCTCTCTCTCCTCTCTGGGCCTTTCTCTCTCTTCTCTGGACCGTCTCTGGACCCCCTCTCTCTCTTCTCTGGACCCTCTCGCTCTCCTCTCTGGGCCTTTCTCTCTCTTCTCCGGACCCTCTCTGGACCCCCCCTCTCTCCTCTCTCAGCCTTTCTCTCTCTTCTCTGTACCCTCTCTGGATCCCCTCTCTCCTGGGCCTTTCTCTGTCTTCTCTGGACCCTCTTGCTCTCCTCTGGACCCTCTCTGGATCTCTCCTCTCTGGATCTCTCTCTCTTCTCTGGACCCTCTCTGGACCCCCTCTCTCTCCTCTCTGGGCCTTTCTCTCTCTCTCTTCTCTGGACCTTCTCTGGACCCCCTCTCTCTCCTCTCTCGGCCTTTCTCTCTCTTCTCTGGACCCTCTCTCCTCTCTAGGCCTTTCTCTCTCTTCTCTGGACCCTCTGTGGACCCCCTCTCTCTCCTGTCTTGGCCTTTCTCTGTCTTCTCTGGACCCTGTCTCTCCTCTGGACCTTTCTCCGTCTTCTCTGGACCCTCTCTCTCCTCTCTAGGCCTTACTCCGTCTTCTCTGGACCCTCTCTGTCCTCTGGACCACCCTCTCTCTTCTCTAGACCCTCTCTGGACCCCCCTCTCTGGGCCTTTCTCTCTTCTCTGGACCTTCTCTGGACCCCCTCTCTCTCCTCTCTCGGCCTTTCTCTCTCTTCTCTGGACCCTCTCTCCTCTCTAGGCCTTTCTCTCTCTTCTCTGGACCCTCTGTGGACCCCCTCTCTCTCCTGTCTTGGCCTTTCTCTGTCTTCTCTGGACCCTGTCTCTCCTCTGGACCTTTCTCCGTCTTCTCTGGACCCTCTCTCTCCTCTCTAGGCCTTACTCCGTCTTCTCTGGACCCTCTCTGTCCTCTGGACCACCCTCTCTCTTCTCTAGACCTTCTCTGGACCCCCCTCTCTGGGCCTTTCTCTCTTCTCTGGACCTTCTCTGGACCCCCTCTCTCTCCTCTCTCGGCCTTTCTCTCTCTTCTCTGGACCCTCTCTCCTCTCTAGGCCTTTCTCTCTCTTCTCTGGACCCTCTGTGGACCCCCTCTCTCTCCTGTCTTGGCCTTTCTCTGTCTTCTCTGGACCCTGTCTCTCCTCTGGACCTTTCTCCGTCTTCTCTGGACCCTCTCTCTCCTCTCTAGGCCTTACTCCGTCTTCTCTGGACCCTCTCTGTCCTCTGGACCACCCTCTCTCTTCTCTAGACCCTCTCTGGACCCCCCTCTCTGGGCCTTTCTCTCTTCTCTGGACCTTCTCTGGACCCCCTCTCTCTCCTCTCTCGGCCTTTCTCTCTCTTCTCTGGACCCTCTCTCCTCTCTAGGCCTTTCTCTCTCTTCTCTGGACCCTCTGTGGACCCCCTCTCTCTCCTGTCTTGGCCTTTCTCTGTCTTCTCTGGACCCTGTCTCTCCTCTGGACCTTTCTCCGTCTTCTCTGGACCCTCTCTCTCCTCTCTAGGCCTTACTCCGTCTTCTCTGGACCCTCTCTGTCCTCTGGACCACCCTCTCTCTTCTCTAGACCTTCTCTGGACCCCCCTCTCTGGGCCTTTCTCTCTTCTCTGGACCTTCTCTGGACCCCCTCTCTCTCCTCTCTCGGCCTTTCTCTCTCTTCTCTGGACCCTCTCTCCTCTCTAGGCCTTTCTCTCTCTTCTCTGGACCCTCTGTGGACCCCCTCTCTCTCCTGTCTTGGCCTTTCTCTGTCTTCTCTGGACCCTGTCTCTCCTCTGGACCTTTCTCCGTCTTCTCTGGACCCTCTCTCTCCTCTCTAGGCCTTACTCCGTCTTCTCTGGACCCTCTCTGTCCTCTGGACCACCCTCTCTCTTCTCTAGACCCTCTCTGGACCCCCCTCTCTGGGCCTTTCTCTCTTCTCTGGACCCTCTCGCTCTCCTCTCTGGGCCTTTCTCTCTCTTCCCTGGACCCTCTCTGGACCCCCCCCCCCGGCCTTTCTCTCTCTTCTCTGGACCCTCTGTGGACCCCCTCTCTCTCCTGTCTTGGCCTTTCTCTGTCTTCTCTGGACCCTGTCTCTCCTCTGGACCTTTCTCCGTCTTCTCTGGACCCTCTCTCTCCTCTCTAGGCCTTACTCCGTCTTCTCTGGACCCTCTCTGTCCTCTGGACCACCCTCTCTCTTCTCTAGACCCTCTCTGGACCCCCCTCTCTGGGCCTTTCTCTCTTCTCTGGACCCTCTCGCTCTCCTCTCTGGGCCTTTCTCTCTCTTCTCTGGACCCCCCCCCCTCTCTGAGCCTTCCTCTCTCTTGTCTGGACCCTCTCGCTCTCCTCTCTCAGACTTTCTCTCTCTTCTCTGTACCCTCTCTGGATCCCCTCTCTCCTCTCTGGGCCTTTCTCTCTTCTCTGGACCTTCTATGGACCCCCCCTCTCTCCTCTCTGGGCCTTTCTGTCTCTTCTCTGGACCCCACCCTCTCCTCTCTGGGCCTTTCTGTCTCTTCTCTGGACCCCACCCTCTCCTCTCTGGGCCTTTCTGTCTCTTCTCTGGACCCCACCCTCTCCTCTCTGGGCCTTTCTCTTTCTTCTCTGGACCCCCTCTCTCTCCTCTCTGGGCCTTTCTCTCCTCTCTGGACCCCTTCTCTCTCCTTTTTTTACAGCACCAGCCACTTTATTAGAAGCCCCTGCCCTGAGCACCACCTTGCTGATGGCAATTTTCTCACTTGAAATATTTTGATAACGTAAGCCATAATTTACAAAGGTGCACTCTTAATTTGACTTTCATATAAAACGGTTCTTCCTTTGGCTCCAGGCCAATGACCGGTTTCCGGCCACAGAGCTGCTCTTGGCTAGATGTTACAGCAGTGATGCTGGTGTTTATGTAAAACTCCCAGCAACACCGCTGTGCCTGATGCATTTGTATTAGCCACTACCACGTGTGTGTCTCTGCGGTGCTGAGAATCGACCACCAACCAATTGTTTTCAGTAACCAGCTGTGTTTTTTTTTTTTTTTTTTAGCTGGGTGTTCAACAGCAGTCCTGCAGTCAGAAACCAACCCTGGGATGGGATGGTCACTGATCTTCAATATATAGGATAGGTAGAGGTTTCTAATAAAGTGACCAATAAGTGGACTCGCAAGGTCGGTGTTTCTAATAAAGTGGCCAGTGTGTAGAAGCACCATGTGATTCTAATAAAGCGGCCAATGTGTAGAAGTACAAGGTCGGTGTTTCTAATAAAGTGGCCAGTGTGTAGAAGCACCATGTGATTCTAATAAAGCGGCCAATGTGTAGAAGTACAAGGGAGGCGTTTCTAATAAAGCGGCCAGTGAGTAGAATTATCATGTGTTTCTAATACAGCGGCCAGTGAGTGGAATCACATGGCAGGTGTTTCCAATAAAGTGGCCAGCAAGTGTTTGCTAGTATTTACTATATTCATTTCACTGAATGTGGTGCAGCTGATCGGAGATGCAGTACATATTAATCATGCCAGTAACTTTGCCAGCAATAGCAAACGTCGTAAATATGAGCCACAATCTCTCAAGTCAGTGTTCTACATCATCTATAGCAATATGCAAATCATGGCATGAACCGTTTCAAAATTTTTTTGAACTCCCAGTCCAGCATTAACTATATATATATACTATACTAACCTTGTTCTACCTTCAATGCAGTCTTCTAATCTTATAATACCCAACTCCATGTATGCATCATCAGTTTTACCATATGCAGTGAAAAAGCATGACTATCAATAAGGTGTTTGCGTTGGTGCAGCAGATCAGAAGAACGAGCAGATGCGGTCCAGCAGGAGCAGCTCTTTCTACTGTAAAATTTTACTTATAATATTTAATATACACAAAGGAGTACAGTACAGGTTCATGAGTCTTCTAAAATGGCAGCAAACGTTTCGCCCCAGATCACCCCAGAACATCTGATTTGTGTTTCGTTTTCTTCAGGGGGCCGAGGGGGGCCGGACGAGGCTGGGGCGCAGCAACTAACATCACAAACACAGGCACAACGAAAGAGTAAAAAACAAGTACACGAGTGGAAAAAGGTTCTACAAGGTCCATAAATATAAAGAGACTAAAGAAAAACGAACATTTTTTTTGTTTGTGGAAGGATATACAGAAGACGAGAAAAAGAAGTTACAAAGATGGTCGCTGCAAAGTCCAAAAGATGAAGAAAAAAAAAAAAAAAGAAACAAATAAACGTATGTGGTGCGAAGATGTTTCACATTGCATCATATGGGTGCCCTTATCAAAATAGACTGATTGTAAGGCTAAAATGCTTTCAAGCACATTGTTCAAGAAGGTACAGCGATGCCTCTCCTTCATTTAAAACAGTGTCTCCTTACTGCGGGGAAGGTGCTCCTCATCACAAGAGCTTCCAAATCAGATGTGCACGTCCCACAAATGATACGAGATTCAGACGTTGGGTTTCCGACACTAAGCGGGAGATTTTTCATTCTAGCTTGTTGGTGCAAAACATTAAGGTGCACTACAGAGTGCTTTGAAAAGGTGTTAAACATACGCAAAAGCCGAAATTTCGCTGTTTAACCTTCAACATAAAAACGACCACATCAATCCGTGACCGTCTGTTCGGTACTAAAACGGATACACATCATCTCAAGGTGTGAGAACCACCAAGGCATCAATTCAGTCAATATGACGGTGAAATTGCTCTTAAATTTCACACCTGGCATTAGATCATGCGAACCGGCTTCCACCTGCTGTCAGTCACAAAAAGCCGTTAGCTTTTTTACTACGTTTACTCAAAAGGAAAGCTTGAATGAAAAGTTAGCCAGTAGATTCTGTAATAAAGTACTTTGTATTCCTTCAGTATCTGCACCTGGTAACACTTTAGAGAAGGGTATGGTTCTTAGAGCTATATGACACCTACATAAGCCTGATATAACCCTACATAAAGTGTTTATAAATGCTTGTTCGGCGTCACTCGCTATAATGGTTACATCTGCAGATCTTGATCATAGTTAGCAAATGCAGCCTTTATAACACGACACTTATTGGAATAAGCATTCATAAACATTTATGTAGGGTTCTGTCAGCTGTCAAAACAAGCTTATGTAGGCATCATGTAGCTCTAAGAACAGTACCCTAAAGTGTCTTACTTGACTTCTGTAAAGTAATCCTGAAATGAGAACATGACTTTGGAAAAACAATCAAGCCCTAAGCTCTGTTAGCACTCACTTGTATCCAGAACATGGACCAGGGAGAGATCTCCACACTGGCTGTGTCCAAACAGCTAAATCAAACATAATATATTTCATATAAAATATACTGGCAGAGCTGATTCGTAAGCGAATCCAAAGGCTACCAGATCAGGCAAACTAGCCAGACGCAGCCACCGTAACTTCTCTATTCTTAACTATGCCAGACTACTTTGTGGATTGAACATCAGAAACCGAACTGAACAAAGTCACAGAGTCTGATTAAAAGGTTAAGATGGTGCTTGATTGTTTAAATGTGGAGACAAACAAAGCAAAAGCCCCAGCGTGAGAACTACTCAGCTTCTGTATCGCGGTTCCTGTAAAAACCTGAAAAAGTGCGAGAACATTTTTAGAGGCAACTTCTGAACTACCGGTATGACGTGGACAAATCGCCGATATTTGAAAACTAGCAGCAGGTTGACTGTATATGTTCTGCTACTGTGCAGACATAATTCAATATATCCTGCAAAGGAGGAAGCAGTAGGGTGCTTTAATTGGCTTCACTGCAGGGTATCGGATGAATGAATGTTGACTTATTTTGCGAAGTGAAGAAACACTAAAGTAAGACACGATGAGTAGGGGGGCAGTGTCGTCACAGAAGATTCAGCTGTAAAATGGACTGAGCTGAGCTGCTTTCACTAGTCCTGAAGCACACCTTAAAAGAGTTCATGGGAAATGACTCAAGCGATGAGAGAAACGGGACACTCTCAAATGATCAAGTTATTCAATGCCTGGAATGTCAAAGCTCTCAGGAACTGAACGTTTCCCTGTAGTATCGCAGAGTCATCCTGAAGCCGTCACATAACTGACCATGTCAATTTATATTTATTATTATTTTTACGAATGCAGCCTGGAACAGCTGCCGTTTTCTTTGCTCATTCATCATTTATCAAAATTGTGTGGCCAGTTCTGGTGGTAATGAACCCGGTAACACTTTACTGTAAGGTACTGTTCATAAGGCTATGCGACACCTACATAAGCTTGATATAACCCTACACAGATGTTTATAAATGCTTATTCCAATTGGCGTCACTCGCTGAAATGATTACTTGTGCCAATTTTGATCAAATTTAGCAACAGATGACGCCTAATGACTGGAACAAGCATTCATAAACATTAATGTAGGGTTTTGTCAGTTGTCTTGACAAGTTTATGTAGGCATCATGTAGCTTTATGAGCAGTACCCTACGGTAAAGTAGGGTTTACCGTAATTTTTACCCTAATCCTAAATCCCGAAATGAGAACATGATTTGAACAAAAACCAATCATGCCATAAACTCTATTAGCACTTGCATGTATCCTGAACATGGAACAGGTACAGAGGACATGTGCATGGGCAACTCATGATGACTGGTCAGTCATTTGCGAGTTTTTGGATGATGGTATGAGGCCATTTCTGTAAACACTGGGCAACTAGAGACACTGTTACTGCTGTCCTTAAAGACAAGATGTCATCTTCTACTCATCACAAGTGTTTAGGGCTTCCACTGCAGTTTACTGTGTTCATAATCATCTGTTTTGTCTGTTTTTAAAAGGGGTGACCTACCAGCTGGACAAAAGCATGTCCGGAAGTGCATCACAGCGATCATAAGAGTATTATTTCTTAAGACACTGCGTTAAGTGTTCCTGCCCCCCAGTGCGCTGGATGTCACCTGCTGTGTTCATGTTTTGAAAAATGTAAACAGTTGGTGGAAAAACAAAACAAAAACCAACACAAAAGAGCACCAGACAGTAACTTTACACCCACTACTGGACTTCTGGCTGAAGAACTCAGCCAAAGGCCCACAGCACCACTTCCAGTCCCCTTTATGGAGCTGTTAAAGAGGACTTGAATAGAGAAGGCAAGCTGATCCCCATAATCAACCTCAGCATGTTGCACATGTCCGTTAGATTCAAGAGAGTCACTCTGCATTCAGGTGAGAACTAACTAGACAATCTCCAGGGCCTGTATTCACTAAGCGTCTCCAGGTATCAGTGCTGATCAGTTTTCCCTGCTTTTGTTACTATACGCTACAAAAGCATGACTGACCCAGAAACAGCACTCTCACAAGGTTCTTTGTGAATATGGCCTCCAGTACTGTTCCTGCTTCTCTCTCGCTGCTCTCTAGCGCCCCCCTGCCGGCTGTGGCCGGCTGAGGAGGCTGCCTAGTCAGAAAGAGCTTGCGATTGATGGATGGATTTGAGAAAGGAAGAGATTTCACCTCCTCCTAAGACGCCTCTGGCTCCATTTCCACCTCTCCAAAGTCTTCGTCCACACACTCGTCACCCCAGTCTTCAAAACCCTCTTCGTCTTCCTCGTCCTCAAACCCCAAGCCTCCGTAGTCCCCATCATCCTCCTCCTCATCATCATCATCATCCTCATCCTCATCATCCTCCTCATCCTCATCCTCATCACCTATTACCTCCAGTTCCTCATCCTCACCCTCATCCCCAATCACTCCGTCTACCACCTCTCCTTCTTCCGGCCCTACATCTTCTTTCGCCTGTTTACAGCAAGAAGAGGCAGCGGGGATCATTGTGCGGTCCATCACAACTTCATCCTTGAATGCCCCTCGCTGGCTGCCGTAGCCAGGTCTACTGGGGGCAGGGATGTAAAGATGAGCGGCTGTTGCCACGACAGCCTGAGGTAATCTGGCAGCAGAAAGTCCAGGGCCTCCTAGATTGGGCGGGGGTTGCAGAATGGGAGTCCCGGGAACGTACTCGCGGATCTCGCCTGGCTCCAGTGGGTCAGGCCCGCACGGGTCATGCTCGCTGCAGGACAGCTTGCCGTCCAGCTTGGAAATGAAGAGCATGCCGTCGCGGTGCTGCTTGCAGTAAGAGCTGGGGCACATTTCACAGAAAGAGGCCGCCTCACGTCCACACTCGTTACACTGATGCCACGGGCACTCCCAGCGTCCTGCAGACAATGATGACGACAAATGTGTAAGTCCAGTTTCTTGGTCACAGATTAAAGACTCACTGAATAATAACTGTTCTAGACTTTGAGGTAATAATCACGTCATCCTACATGACGTACTCGTTTTCTACACAAACAGGTAAAAGCATTCTGCATATCTAAAAACAGTAAGAGCAAATACCAGTATGTCATACAGTGACTTAACACCACATAAGCCATTATATTCAAGTTTACACTCTTAAAACGACGCTTTAAGGGTTCTTTAGTAAAGAAAATGCTTCTATAAAGAACCATGAACACTGTAGCATGACATGTGCTACCCCAGGCTCAAGGAGGACACTGGAGGCAGGACTCAGAGCTGCAGCAGCCATTACTTTAATTGCATCCAAATAACAAGGTAAATACAACCAAAACTATGTTGGCCACTATTCAGTGGCTCAAGCTAGACTTTTCAGTCCTTTCTTCACTGGAGCTTTTCAGCTCTTCATTTGGTCTCTTGCTGCTGCTGTTTGTCCCTCTCTGCTCTTTTTAAAAGCACCCGAGCCGAAAGGGAACGAGAGCTCGCCGCTCCGCCTCCTCGTTACTGCCCCCAGCTGGCAGCTCGGGACTTGCACTTTGCTCTAGTGGCTCTCAGCTTGGGCTTTGTGCTCCGCCCCCTCCACACTCCTGGCTCTCTCCCTGGCGTCCCGCCGAGGTTTGTTGCCACTGGGTGTTCGGGCCCCGCCTTCTTCCCGGCTCTCACAGACGCATTTTCGGGGGCGCATGCCACAAACACTTAAATCGTTTGCATAATTAAAGGGATCTTCAGACTGATGGAAATTGTGTATTGTAGATGGTTCTGAAAAAGGGTCTACATAGCACCCTAAAAGGTATCTACTGTTACAAACTTGACATTGTAGCAATGGAACCCTTTGCTATATAGAACCCTTTGCAGAAAGTTTCTACGCAAAATCTGGATAGGAGTACATTCTCCAATAATCCGCAGAACCCTTTCACACTGCAAAGAACCCTTTAATCATGCAATGGGTCATTAAGTGTTCTTAGTTCCTTATAAAACTATTTTCTTTACAAAAGAACCTTTGAAGAACTATTAATGTGTATACCACCTTTAACAGCTTAACAAGGTCAAGGTCAAGGGTCTTGAAGTATCGTGACAAGGTACACAATATGACAGTTTTCTGAGTAAATAATATCAGTCACTCTTTTATTTAATCACTTTTTAACTTGAAAAAGTAAAGTAACTGTAAAGTTAAATCATTAGAATGTAAACAAATTCAATCAAATTCAAATTGGTTTGAGGTGAAATGCTCCAGATAAGAGAAGTTTACCAATTGAGGATTCACAGTGGTTTTAATAGGAACCAGACGTCTGAAGAGATTAATGCCTCTAAATGCTTCATTAACACGGTTAAGAATATGCTGCCTGATGCCTGAAACATTGTTTTACAGTAGTTTGTTTTGTTGTAATATGTACTTGCGATACACTCAAATCGTCGAGTGGCGAAAGCAAGATTTTGATTTATTGCTATTTTACCATTTTCAGCATCAGCACAAAAACTCAGAAGGTTCTGGATAGTAATTAAAATCGCTATATGTGTGTTGTAGACCTTGTGACCCCTGGTTCTCATCATCACCACTGCAACTCCGCAATGTATCATTTCACATAAAACCAGTCTGAACAACTTTGTTGAGACATTTCAACAATTAAACTTAATTCATTTACTGAACAGATTTTTTTCAGAAACGGGTTGAATTTCACTTTAACACAAAATATCTTCCTCAGCCACACTCTACACTCCATGTTGCTCACTAAGCGACAGGCCCTCACCTGCAGGCCTCCTGGCCAGGTTCAGACAGTCTGCGTGGTACACTTTGGGACAGCCAGGCTTTTTGCAGGAAATGATTTGGCCCCCGTCGCCGCAATAAAAACACTCGTCCTCTCGCTCCTTAACCACCTCCAGCTGACTCTTCCGCTTCCCAGTAACCTTCCTCCTCAGCTTGCGGCCCTTGTCTTCCGACGGTGGCTGGTTCTTTAACAGACACCGATGTGCGTGTCAACAGACAAGACCCAATGCACGAAACTAACACCAGTTTACGAAATAAATGAACCTGTAATCAAACTACCTGCACCATCCGCAGGTCAATTTTTCCTTCTAGTGCCTCTGCCTGAAGTTTCTTTAAATAGAGAGGAATATTAGACACCCACCAGTGTCCGATATTCACCATTTTAAACACTTGTGACGGGTGTTGCGAGGCACTTGATCAGGGGTCGCAACCCAAATTTTCACAAGAGCCATTTTGTCCTCTCAACAGAAATCAAAACCACCTTGGGAGCTACAATATTTTGTCTGTTTTGCCATCTTGGCTGTAAATACGTCTCAGTATGTGCTAACGTACCAGTACAAGCTAAAAAACAAACGAAAACAGACTTACTTTGCTCTGCTTTAAGCTTTAGCTCAACTATAGCCTCTTTTCTCGCATCTCTGACAGGAAACTTTTCCTCAAAAGTAGAAAAGCTTCTTGTAAAATGTCTCAATTATCAACTGAAGTCAGCTTTTCATTCACCAGCTTCTGGTTCAAATGTTCCCGCTCCACCTTAAATGATGCATGTTGCGCTAGAATGTAACCGCTGCACCATTTAAGGTGGGATGGGGAAATCTGAACAAGAGGCTGGCGAATGAGGGGCGACTTCAGCCTTGTGACTTTTTCAGTGTTCGACAGTTTCTTGTTGCAAACTAACGCGTCAGGAAACTAACTGGAGTGATTATAAATACAAATAAGCCCTTTCGTGTTCAAATTATCGAGGTTCATCCTAAATCTCTCTCTTCACCCTTTCGTTAGCTACTAGCTAGGCCAGACTGTTGTCTTTGCTATGGTGCCAAGCAGTTGGAGCACCACCCTTCAGGGTTAAAGGGTAAATAAGCTGTTACACATTAACTCCAGCGCTTAAAATCATTTATTGTTAAAATTGTGTTGAACGATCATCAAGGCTTTATTTTACTTTATTTAACCTAAAATCTAATTCTGCTGTGGAGCCACATACACGGTCATCTTTTTAGTTTCCTGTATATATTTGGGCTTGGAACAGCTCCCATGTAAACTGTTTATGTTACCTAATATACTTGAACCAGTGCTGTATATGGTTCTTATTAAATGTTGTGTTTGGTTTAGTCTTCGATTCCATGACCTTGTAATTTCTCATACAATAAAATCATTCTGAAGAACGCAGGACTGCCCATCTGCAATCCATCATCAGTGACCAATAATCACCACTTACCTTAGGTCGCACTCCGAGGAAGCCGCTGCAGTTTGGTGCCCCACATTTACAGACCGTCTTGCCGTTGCCCAGGCACTCCAGGTTATAGTTGAAGGTGAGCTCAACGCCTGCAAAGCAGTCAGAAACAACACCACCACTGAGCCAGTGACTGCAGTCTGTTCCAGCACTAAGCTTCTCCACCTACATCAGCAATGTAAAGCATTTTAAACTATTTATCTGGTCTGATTGGCTGAGCTGCAGTCGAAGCTGTGGACCGCTTCACAACAGCTGAACTGTATCACAGCACGAAAACCCTTTAGCTGTTAATGGATTAATCTTCGACTCTAAAACCGATCACACGGAGCACTGAGCGAACTCATGAGGTAAGCACCCGTTTTTGTTCTGAGGGGCTGAAAACGTATTTTCTTATCTAGAACCAGGCAGGTCCGTTAGCCAACAGGATAAAAGATAGCAAACATGCTAAATAACCCCAACATTAATATTACAGGCTCAAATTAAAGTACTTAGAGTATGTTTCGCTGAAAAACAACAAAATGAAAGGCCTAAAGAAAGTCACCTGAATGTCGTACACGCTTAAAACGGCCGTGTTTCAGTCGTAAGTAGCGTTAAACCCAGGCTGAGTCCCAATCGGCTCTGTACTCCCTAGATAAAAAGGGTGCTGTGTAACAAAGTTTAGAAATTCCAGCTTCTGCTGTCAGATAGTGACTGCCGTTCGAGTGTGAATGTGGATGAATCCCAAATGACCCTTTTTAGCGATATTTTGCGTTGTTGGGGTGCAGGAGTATTTAAATTCCTCTGTAGTGCACTATGTAGGGAGCAGGGAGGCGTTTGAGATTCAGCCCCAGCGTGAGGAAAGTGGAGTCGTCAGACTCGTGTCGGGACCAAAGAGCTTCATTCGACGATGTGGAAGAATGTTACTACTTAATTAAAGTTTAATCAAAGTTTTAGTTTTAATTTAATCTGTTCTCTAATGTAAAAAGTGGGTAGCAAATTAAAAATATTGAAAAAGTGTTCTTGCAAAAGTTAAAGAAAAGTCAATGTTGCAAAAAAGTCAAAGTGAGATGAAAAATGGGGCCAGTCGTGGGCTGGAGGTTAGGGATCAGGCCCTGTGACCGGAAGGTCGCCGGTTCGATCCCCAGGGCCGACAGTCCATGACTGAGGTGCCCTTGAGCAAGACACCTAACCCCCAACTGCTCCCCGGGCGCCGTGGATAGGGTTGCCCACCGCTCCGGGCAAGTGTCCTCACTGCCCCCTAGTGTGTGTATTCACTAGTGTGTATGTGGTGTTTCACTTCACGGATGGGTTAAATACGGAGGTGGAATTTCCCCGGTTGTGGGATCAAAAAAGTATCACTTATTACTTATTAAAAACCAAACTTCAGCTGCAGGTTCGGTTCCTGAAATCACCAATCAATAGAACTGTTCTTCTAGCTTTCTTAGGAATCCTTCTTTCCTATATTTTATATAATTCCCTTATCCTGGCACATGAGGTCCTCTTAACCAAGTGTTGGGTGCTCTCCTCATTAGTTTTGACTGATGGGCCGGTTTCTACCAGTTGTTATCCATTTTGCTCACTAACGGCTGGCTTGTTTTCGCCGAATGGGCAACACTTCTCAAGGCTCCTAGGCCAGGTGCACTCACTGTCAAAGATCTCCTTTCATAACCTACACTATCTGCTCATGGAGCGGAAAATCCATATTTGGAAGTTTTGGGCCTGTTGTTCCAGTTCCCGTCTGCCTGCCTCAGTTAAATGCTTATAGGCCTGTCTGTCTCTGTTTTATGCTCATAACTCCGTCTTTAATCATTTCTATGGTAATAATTATTACAAAGGTTTTATTAATAATAATAATAATAATAATAATAATAATACATTGGATTTATAACGCACTTTTCATTTATAGTAAATCCCAAAGTGCGTACAGTGTAAAACATAAAAGATAATAACAATAAAAAAAAATAATAAATAAATAATAATAATAATAATAATAATAATAATAATAATAATAATAATAATAATAATAAAATATAATACTTTATTGTCCATATGTCCTCCTAAAAAGATGTGTCTTTAGTCCCTTTTTAAAAGAATCAGTTGTCTGAGGCTTCCTCAGATGGTCAGGCAGGGCATTCCAAAGGCGTGGAGCTGCAGAACAAAAGGCTCGGTCACCCATGGTACAAAGTTTTGTTCTGGTTGGAAGAAGACGGTGGAGATGCACAGAGCGAAGGGCTCGTAGACATGTCTGTGGTACTAGCAGTTCTTTTAAGTAAGAGGGAGCCTGGCCATGAACACATTTGTGTGTGAGGAGGAGAACCTTGTATTCAATCCTCTTAGTCACAGGGAGCCAGTGAAGAGACTGAAGAACAGGTGTAATGTGCTCATTTTTGCGTACCTTCATCAGGACCCTGGCTGCACTGTTTTGAACATACTGTAATCTCTGAATACTCTTACTAGGGAGCCCCAAGAGAAGAGCATTACAGTAGTCCAGTCTTGAGGACACAAAAGCTTGGACCAGTCTTTCAGCATCAGACAGACTGAGGATAGGACCCAACTTGGCAATATTTCTGAGATGGTGGTAGGCAGTCTTACGAATATGTTTAATATGACTATCAAAGGTGAGTTGTGAATCCAGTTTAACACCCAGGTTGTTGACTGTAGAGGATAAGGAAATGTCTTGTCCAAAGAGTGTAATTCTGGAAACATGGGATAGCCGGATCTGTTGTTGGGTTCCAACCATAATTACCTCAGTTTTTGCACTGTTCAGCTGAAGAAAATTATGAGCCAACCACACTTTTATTTCCTCCAAGCAGTCATGAAGTTGAGTGAGAGGGGTTGCTGACTGAGAAGTTGATGACAGTAATGATGGTGAAGAGCCAACTTTCAGGTAAAGTTGTAGGTCATCAGCATAGCAATGAAAAGAAATTCCATAGCGTCTGATAACATTGCCCAGTGGCAATAAATACAGAATAAAAAGGATAGGGCCAAGGACCGATCCCTGAGGAACTCCACAGGTCACTGAGTGAGTCTGAGATCTGGCTTTCCCAAGCTCAACAAATTCTGTTCTGTCCATTAGATAAGATTTAAACCAGTCCAATGCAGTGTCTTTGATGCCAATGATGTAACAGAGCCTGTTCAGAAGTATGCCATGATCAACAGTGTCAAATGCTGCAGACAGATCCAGGAGGACAAGAAGTGAAGGGGAGCCAGTATCTGCTGCCATTACTAGGTCATTTGTAACTCTGATCAGGGCAGTTTCAGTGCTGTGGGCAGAGCGGAAACCTGATTGGAACTTCTCAAAAAGATCATTATGCCTGAGATGATCCAGAAGACAGGCTGCAACTGTTTTCTCCAAGACCTTGGAGAGGAAAGGGAGATTTGAGATTGGCCTGTAGTTTCCAATGACATCAGGGTTGAGGGAGAGTTTTTTTATCTGTGGTTTAATTATAGCAGTTTTTAGAGCAATAGGGACTTGACCAGTTTGGAGAGAGTGATTTATTATGGTCGTAATCAGAGGACTAATAATGGCGATGTTAGCTTTCACCATGGCTGTGGGAAAGGGATCCAGATTACAGGTGGAAGAGTTTGTGCCTCTGATCGTGTCTTCAATCTCTCTCTGTGAGAGTACAGGGAAACAGCTCAGAGGCTCAGAGACCTCAGACTGTAACGAAGCAACCTGCACAGGTATGGTGGAAGAGGTTGATAATGCACTGTGAATTTTGTCAATTTTCTTTGAGAAGACAGTCAGAAATTCATCACACTGCTCATGTGTGGTTTTAAGTGGCGGGAGAGCTTGGGGTTTGAGGAGGAGGTTTATTGTTGAAAACAGCTGTTTGGAATTTCCCATTCCATTTGTAATAATTTTAAGGCAATTTAAAAGGTGATTTAAGGACATATTTCTTCAAAAATCCCACACTGGCAAAAGAATCGCAGCACTAATTTGATGACTAAAAAGTACTTATAAACTGAAAGTATATTTTATGTTTGCCTTCGTTTTATAAAAGCAATAAGCCACTCGAGGCAGTGCATTACGCCGCCTTGCCTCAGGCCAATGAACACCTTTCCCCATGATAAAAACTCATGGCCTCTTGTGGCTTATTGCCTTATTATTGCTATGACTTACAATAGAGCAAATTTGTCATGACACAAAAGGGAAATGTATCATCTCGTCAACACATCAGGATTTCAGGTCAAGATCCGCTGCTAAAGTCAGCACTTGTGTTCAGTCGCCCTCTCACCTCTCTGAGGCCTCACCCAATATGTTTCACTTGAACTAATAAAGCAACGGAACGGTTCTTAAGATCATTTGGGGGATTTCCCTGAGAGGAAACAGTGAGGCCAAATGGACGAGAGCTGGTTAAAACCAGTACCGAAACTGATCTTGGTGCATCCCTAAACTGAATTAATACTGCATCTGCTGTAGTTTGAAGTCACTGGATGGGGTTGTACTCTCACCTGCACCAACATCCTCCAGAGCGAACAGCCCCACTCGCGTGTCCCCGTTCACCGTCCACTTCTGCGTCTCGCAGTTCGGCTGGCAGCAGTGGTTCATGAAGCGCGCCTGGTTCCCCTTTGGCCCTGCATCAATGATGCGGTCCTGCAGGAGGGAAAAGGGCACAACTCAGCAGGACACAATGAGGGGAAGGGGAGACTGTGGCTTAGCACCCAGTGGCACCCAGAGAGAGCAATAAAATATTTAGATACAGATCTCGACAGAGAGCAGTACTGCATGCTAATGAAGGCCGGAGAAGAAACATCAAGTAGCGTCAGTGTCATCACGTGCTGCCTGTTGATAACACAACGTCGCTGTTGTAGGAACAAAACCTCGTATCTCCAAAACGATAACTTTACAGGAGAAGGAAAAAACCCACTTTACTTTTAATGCAAGTCAATGGAACCAGATGTTTTTCCATGTCATTTTGGGTCATTTCTTTTGGTCCATTCCTTTTGAAATTTACAAACAATGTAAAGAACAATGGGTACTTTCAAATTATGTCAAAAACTGAAAAACGACAAGAATGGAGATGCACAGCCTTTACGGTTATATGATCAATAGCATCAATTGAAGGAAGTCTTAGCTTGTGTTATTCTTGACAAACAAGTTGCCGTGTAATTATTGCTTTTACGGTCAAATGAACTGATATTCAGTTCAATACAATGCAGATGAGGCTTCTCACTTTTTGGCTATGGTCTGTAAGCTTTAGCCTTGATTTTTAATCTTCTTTAAAGCTGCTGAGGGGTCAGCATGCTAAGTATGTAGACTTCAAAAGCATTCTGGAGACCTTTTAGTTTACAGCTTTCTGAAATTTTGGGTGTACTGACAAAGATAACTAAAAAAAAAAATTCACACGGTCTTCTGCCATTGAAGAAGCCCTAGGGGACACCGTTCAAAAGCTTGTCAGGCCTAGCAACAGTAACCAAAGGAAAGGGGCTTAGTGAAGGGCCAGCTGGGCAACTGCAATTTTTGTTTTTCAGATTCTATTCTAATGCGCGCTGGATTAACTGTAAGGTTAAATCAAGGGTATTTACATCTACACTGAATGAACCAAATCTGACTTTGCATACACAGCCCCTCTGTTTCAACTGAACATTAGATTAGACATTTGACTGCTCAGCTGATTTTTGGCCGGCTGTGTGTTGCTGGATCATTAGTTCATGTACAAGAGCTAAAAAATGATCTAGAGTTGATTCTAGATGTGGAGCTATTGTTGCTGCCTGTCAACAGGCAGACCAAAGGAGAAGAAATGACAGGGGTAGTAAAGCAGGTAAATCAGACAGACTTGCCTTGTCTAGTGTGAGCATATAGAAGTTGCTGATGTCGTTCTCCTGTGCGTGTTTGATCCTGGCACGACACTCCTCCTCATCGATGACCTCACCCACATACTCGCTCACAAAGGCACCCTGAGAAAGCAGAAAAGGGTCATGTCAAACTTACCATTTCTGACCTACAGCTTAAAGAAGTAACCAGTGAAGATACAGATAGGAGGATCGACAAGGTTAACGCTGATAAGAAACACTGGAACTCAATAGTCACCCAAACAGACCACACTGTTCCTGTTCAAATACATTCCTCAAAACGTTTCTCGGCCCGCTCAGGTTTTAGTCAGACTTGTAGATGCGGTTTGGAGCACAATATGACTTACTGTGAATTAAAAATAAACAAACAAAACAAACAAACAAACAAACAAACAAACAAACTACTTCATCGCCAAGGGCAGCAACTCCAGACAACAAGGCAGGACTGATCTTAAGATTACATTCCTCCACATCAATGATCACTGTGGATGATGGTCAGTCACAAATATGGATTGTAGATCAGCACTCAGACTGCTGAGGTGGGTTGCATATACAAACCCGACCATTTAAACTGCCTGCAGTTTGGTTCATTTTTATAGTTCATAATAAAATCATACTGTGTCCTAAACCACATCGACAAGCCCGCACGACATTAATGACAACCTGGATGGTTTGAGCGGGTTGGAAAAGTTTTGGTGATGTATTCTGACCAACATGAATTGGGCGATCTTGTTGTCTATTGAGCCGTAGTGTTTGTCAGCAATGCTAGATGAAGATGAAAACTGTCAATATTATTTATTTAAAGGAGCAAAATCCCCCACCTTCTTGATTTCGGAGATGGTGCGTAGCCCCCAACCACGAGATAGCGTGCGGAAGATCTCCACTGGGCTGTACTGGCGTTTGGTGAAACACTGGTTCTGACAGCGTTCTCCAGCCGCGCACACCTGCGGGTTGCACTCGTACATCAGCATTCGGTTGATGCACTCGGAATCAATGCCGCACGGGTTCTCGTCCGAGGCCTTGCAGTTACAGCGCGGGATCTCGGACAGGTCCGCTGTCAAAATCTGCACCTTCCCTATTGGTCGGTTTACCTGAAAGGAATTGTTTGGGCAACAGGTACATAACCTGGTGAGCCTGAGTCACAGCTTAAAACATGAATCACCTACATATAAAGCATGAAATAACACAACCTGGAGGAAAGGTTTACACCAAAGTTACACCAAGTTCACACCACCAAACAAACTCCAGTAAGACCAACACATTTGCTTTAGGCAAGGAAAATATAATCATCATCATCATCATCATCATCATCATCATCATCATCATCACGTTAGATACGACACAGGCATATGGAGTAGGATGCAGCTTTGTTGGTCTTCATTGGGGTGGGATGATTTCTACACTTCTATAGACACAAGATGGGGACTGCAGAGTGAGAAATCTCAACAGAACTATATTTATCATTTTTAATATTGTTACACTTTTTCCGTTGTGGGGTTTTCATGTATTTATCAACGCTCGATTTCTCGTTTAAGTTTATTTCAATTGTTTCTTTTAATATTGTTTCCAAGTAGGAAATATACTTTTAATTCTATTAGGCATATTTGAACTCTTTAGTTGTCTTGTACTTTGATGTAAACACTATAATACGAGTAATATGAAGTTGTGTTTGAACATCCTAGATCCAATCAGGTTTTATTCATTTTCTAAGTGAAAACATGAGAACAGGCCTATGCCGTTTAACTTCTATATGGCCGAATTTAATCTTTGGGTGATTTGGTAGTGCGGGATGTACCTTAATGTGCCTGTACGGCGGCGGCTTTTTGTCATTTTTCCGGTCCTCCTGAAGCTGCCTCATCTCCTTCTCAGCCTGCAGCTCTCTGAACCGCTCAGCTGCTTCATTTAAAGCTAAACAAAATCACAAAGAACATCACATCATCAGCATCAGTCTTCTACTCAGCTCGCAGGTCACTATTAAAACTGAGTGTCCAGTTCCAGCAGTACTGTCCCTGCTCAGGCAGTTCATTAGCAAACGTGTCTCTGAGGGATTCACTGAGCTGGCCAGGACTGAACTGGCACCCCCCCTTCAGTGAAAGTTCACCTTTCTTGTAAACGGCGTCTGTGCCCCTCCCCATTTTCTCCTTGTTGTTGGCGTCGCCCTCCATGTAGGGGAAGCAGCGGGCCTGGTAGGTCCACAAGTAGTCTTTGGAGCCGAAGAAGTGCACAGGGAACTCGCCCACCTCATGCCTCATGCGGATGATATTCTCAGGAACGTTTTTAGGTAGGCTGACCTCAGCAGGCCACCACCTGCACAGTCCAAAACCCATGGCAGTGGAAAGTTTAAAACGCAGTATTTGAATGTCAATAGGACATTGTTTGTTTTGGAAATGAATGCTGGCGCTCAGCCAAGACAACACCAACCTGTAGCGGCCTACTTTCACCCACAGGATGTCCTTATAATGGGGTTTCTTGCCTGCTCGACAGTCATTGCAGTACCAGCTGCCCTGAGGCATGTCGATGTTCAGACACTCGCGATGGAAAGCAGCAGGGCAGGACTCGCAGCACAGCAGACTGCCCCCTACAGAACAGGAGACATATTACACCAGAGTACATTACAAAAAGCATCCTCCAAATTGAGCTCGTCACCAACACCAAAAGCAAAATATCCCCGCAGTTTCAAACATCCACTGAATTTAGTTCTTAACACACTCTAAAAGGTATTCAGGGTCTAATATTCAGATGGTCCTCAGTTTTATCGCTTCTAGGGCAACCATGCTGGACAGACCTTAAACCACCTGTCCTTAAATGATTTCTTAACAGCTTATTGAAACATGCAGAAGAAATCAGTTGTAAATGTGGACGATAAACTTTCAATTCAAACCGCATTCGTGTATATAAGCACAAGAGCAGATGTTTTATTATGATCTGTATATGAAAAGGCTTATTTTTGTGAATTCAGTATGTTTTTGCAGAAGAAACAACGACGACGACAGACATCCTTTACCCCCAACCCCAGTTTGTTTTTGCCGATCAGACTGAACACAGATTCAGACTGAGGTGTTTATGCTCACTCTATTCAACAATCTGACAGAAACAACAATCTGACATGCCGCGCATGTGTGGAGCAGCGCTTAGAGTGAACGTTACCATGACAGCGAGCATCATGTGAGGTCCAGTCAGAGTGAGATGAGCAGCAGTGAGCAGTGCTCGTGTTTTTATTTGCTTTAAAATGATGTCAGACTCAGAAAAACGTCCCTCACACATCCTTATTAAAGAAGGCCCAGAGGAAGACGCCGTGTTCTGAGACACGTGAGCTGGACGTCCGTCCCACCTCCGTCTTTTAAAGATCAGAGCATGAACTTCGTCTCTTCTGCAGACCAGTTTCTGCTCCGCCATGTTGAATGATATAAACCTTTCGCTATGATGCGACACGCATACGCAGAACTTACTTACACGTTCTGATTGGAAATGTAATCAGATACAGGCGTTTACACGGTTATTATTCCTCTATTTCACAGATTATTTAGAGGTTTACCCACCTCGTTCAATCGGATAGAAACTGTATTCCGAATGGCCTGAATCGGACTAGACTATTCCGATTGAGGTGTTTACATGGACATATTCTATTCTGATTGAGCTATTAGTAGGATTATTAACGGATTATTAGGCTGCATGTAAACGTGGCTATTGAAACAAACAGGAACGAAGTACAGTAAGACAACACTGCTCACCATTATGGGTGTAAGAAAATACTGATACACTTGAGTATCACGACATTATGCTTTGTGATACTGTATTCTCAAAAACTTAGAAACGATTTTTATTGTTAATTATTAGTTTACATGCAAAGATTTGTGGCAGACCGTGGTTCATTTGTGTTAATGGTGCCAGTCTTCAACCATTTGACTCTTCCACTTTAAACAAGCAGCGTAAGGGCACAGTGCTAACATTAGCTATAGCAAACCTACTTGTTTGCAAACCACTAAGTTGCCCAGCTTATCAAGGGAGCCTTCTTATACCATTACTAAAACAGAAACTTGTTTATTGTTTGTACAGTATGCTTGAAGTACAGCTGAATTATCTTTTGTACTGTCCAGCTTAATATAATCTTTATACATTTCTTTATACATTACAATACATTTCGGCAAGGCAGAATAACGTGTCAGAACAAAGTGTTCTGTAATATGGTGACCACGGTGGAGCCTCATCACACCATACCCTCCTGAAAACACATCACTGACATGGCTGTGACCAAGTTGTCCAAGGAGGTAATCGAGCTTATTGCTTTTCCGTTGTAGGCAAATATTAATATATTTGCTCAGATTGCACAAATAGTGCTACAATGTCGGATGTTACAGGGACTGTGGTCAATGCAAATCCCACTGTTCCAACTGCATAAATATTTAACCATTTCTTTATACATAAATATTCAACTTTTTCTGCTTAAAATTTTTAGCTATGCATTTTAGCTCAAAACCGGACTAGGAAGAACCTGGGAAGAAGTCAAGAAAATGCCTGAGAAAGAACTGGATGTGATGAGATACCTTCAGAGCAGACAAAGCACCAGCTGACGTTGATGTGCTCGTGGTTTTTGCAGCCTTTGCGGGGAGTGAAGTGGTTCGGACAAAGAAAGCTGTTGTTGGCCAGCGGGACACTGCCAGCAGCCATGCAGTAGTCATTAGCGTGGTAGGCCACCGGACAGCGCACACAGCGGGTCAGACGACCTGCAGTGCACAGACACAGGACACAGACAGTGAGACACAGAGGAAGATCCTTTCAAGACTCCAAACAGGAGAGATGCTAAAACTAACAAGCCACAGTCCCTCTTTAACCGAAAATGAGCACAAAGAGTGCAGAGACCGGGACACTTTTCAGGCACACACAAAACGCTCGTCAAAAGCCAAACGGTTTATTTTGTGTACTTTCATTCTCGCTGTCCTCACAGCAGCATGCAAGTTTGGGCACCCCTGGTCAAAATTTCTATTACTGTGAATAGCTAGTAAAAGACTACCCCAAGGTCCTCCTTAATACTTAAGCAAGAATTTTTATTTCTTTTATATTTCAGATAACAAAAGAAGACAAGGGCCTAAAGCAAAAGTTTGGGCACCCTGCATGGTCAGTACTTAGTAACACACCCCTTGGTAAGAATCACAGCTCGTAAACACTTTTTTGTAGCCAGCCATAAATCTTCCAATTCTTGTTTGGAGGATTTTCGGGCCATTTTTCCCTTGCAAAAGGCTTCTACTTCTCCGAGATTCTTGGGCTATCAGGCATGCAGTGCTCTTTTGAGGCCCATCCACAGATTTTCAGTAAGGTTTAGGTCAGAGGACTTCAAATGGCGTGCCGAAAACTTCAACTTATGCCTGTACTGTGGATTTTGAGGTGTGTTTAGGAGCATTATCCTTTTGTAGGAGTCATCCTCTTTACATCTTCAACATTAACAGATCATTTAAATGTTTGCTTTCAGTATTTGGTGGTATTGAATTGAATCGATTCTTCCTTCAGCCAGTGAAGTGCTACCTGTGCCACCAGGTGCAACACAAGCCCAAAGCATGACCCGTCCACTCCTGTGCAGAACATCTGGAGAGGTGTTCTTTCCATGAAATTCTGCATTCTTTCTCCTCCATATATACCCTTATTCATTATGGCCAAAAAGTCCAATTTTAACTTCATTTAACATGTTTTCCAACCTGTTTAGATCAATTAGCTGCATTTTCCAGTGAGGGCACAGGAAAGTTTTTCTTCTGATGACTTCAATGAAGGACACATTAGTGCAGGTGTCACTGCGCAGTGAAATAGTGCACCACTGCTCCAGAATCTGCAGATATTCTGCAGTCAAACGGGGGTTTGATTTGTCTCCCAACTTGACTTCCACCGTTCCTGTTTTCATTGCTGTTTCTAAGCTACGTTACAAAGTGAAGAAACAGCTACCTGAAATTGCTTTGCATCAGAGGTTTTATAGCCTTCTCCGCTCTGTGGGGATCTATTATTTTCATTTACAGAGTTCTCGGCAGCTGCTTAGAGGCCTGTTTTGACAAGGCTTTAGGAGTCAGAGTGCTTCTATAGCTTTGAAACTAACATCACAGTGCAGTCATCCTAACCATGACTGAACAAGACAGAGCCCTGAAAAGCTAATTAAGGCCTGAGACTTTGGCAAAAGTTAACTAAGAGCTCAAATCTTTTGGGGTACTCAAACTTCTGCATGTTCCTCCTTTTCTTTTTTCACTCTAAAACTGTACAAAAAAAAAATAAGACACGAATCTTGATTATAATGTAGAAAACAATGCTGCATCTCTAGCTTTACACCTTATGGCGTCAGTTCATCCTACGCTCTCTTAACATGTCATGCTATCCAATTTTGACCAGGGTGCTCAAACTTTTGCACATCACCGTAGCATTAATTAGCAGCTTAGTGTATATCACCTACATTGCAAGGCTGTATTGTAACTATGCAAACGCAAACACTGGCCTTTACTTAGATGAGAAACTGGACACTGACATTCCTGTCATCCGTTGTTGCAACTGGTTCTTTTTTTTTCCACTGTGTTCGTTTGAATCCCTTTGCTTCCTCACCCAGATAAAGTGCATCGAATTTCATTCTTTTCGGAAAATGGATGGATGGATGGATGGATGGTTGGTGTTGCATATGCACCAACTAAGTAACCTCTACCTGACCTCAAATGCTTAAAAAAAAAAAAAACCTGGCACAGCTCACACATTCTCTAAACCTATGCTCAACGGAGCATCTCTCACCCTTGGAGATGGATGGGTTGTTGGGGTTGGTGATGTAGCAGGCCAGGCAGACGTGGAGAGCGCAGCGGAAGCCTCGGTTCTGTGGGACGGTGGGGGTGTATTTCAGAATGCACTCCGCGTGGTAAAACTTCCCGCACACCGGAATCATACACCGCCTGACGTCCTCGTCGGGCTTCTTGCACACAAAACACGTGTGCACACCTTGAACAGAGCAGAAGAAATTCAGAGCTTAACAACCTTGAAAACGTATTTCAGTAACGGTGATGATAAAATCGGCACTAGTCGCTTCCCACATATATAATCTGGTGAATAATTTCACCTGCTTTTAATCATTTCATTGTTTTTCGAGGACACACATGGAGTAAGCCCACCTGTAAAGCTCTACTGAGGACACTCAGTGATGGTCTTATTTTCCTAATTCCTCACACATCAGTGTGAGACAGCAGAACATGCTTGGAGAAAAAAAGCTAACTAGCCAGTTCCGTACAGCCTTTTATTGACTTATGAACTAAAACACACTGAAGTGACCATTTAGCTAAAACTTTCCTAACATGTTTGTGAGATTTTTGGCAATGGATGACAAAGTTACCTATTAACATGGTCAGAAGTACAAAATGGTGACTTATAATGTTTTTTAGCGATGCAAGGAATTTCGGCCCATTTTTATTCATAACAGCACATCACGTGAAGTCTCTGAGATTACTCAACACTGCTTGAAACAGGTGAGATGAGCTTGCTTCTTAGCCTCGTCATTAACAACCACCCACCAGTCCAAAATTAGCTCGAGGAAAACTATTAAATGTTTTTGCCAACTATCACTTCAACTACATGTCGGTCGTAGCTTACCTGAGCACTGAAAGTGGGTTATACTTAACATACGTATTAGACTGAAGACTAATCACGAAGTGCTGAGGTAATTACCTGCATACAGACTATATTTTAAACAGCTAACCAGCAGTCTAGATGAAGAATGAGGGGGGGCTTGGGTGGGCTTACCTGTAGCGCACTCCTGGCAGATGAAGCGCCCTTTGGGCATCGTGCTGAGGCCGATACACTGTAGATGAAAGGCTCCACAGCACTGCCCCTCACACAAGAGTAGCTCACCTGTCTTTTCACATACCTGAAGAAAACACAAAAACACACACACACACACACACACACACACACACACACACACACCTTTGTTAGACAAAAACTCTGAACAAGGCCACCTTTAAACGCTAATGCGCATTTCTAAAGCCATCTACTACTGAATCTACTGAAGAATGAAAGCCTAGACCCACAGAAGGATCCTTACAGTTTAAGGTGTTTTAAATATTTCACTTGCTGAATCACCGTATTACTACAAATGTTTAATGATTTTCCATTTTAATTCAAACTCCTATGCAACTGCAACTGAGCAAGGCTACATAGTATAAACTGTGCAGTTCATTGTGTTACTAATATGCGTCTAGCCACTGTGCTCCAAACATGTACACCGATCTTAGACCAATTACCTGACAAACATTCTCTTTCAGTGATGCAGCTCCGCTTTTCTCTGACAGTTTCCTGCCGTAAGACAGACCTACATCAGCAGCGAAAGAATCCCTGGCGGAGAGAAGCCCCTCATTCAGTGTCGCCTGCACAGGAAAGCAAACAAGATCTTTACATCAGTGTCATTTCTTTTTTTACATTCTTTAAGCCATCCGAGTAATTTAAAACCCTACTAAGGCTGCACAATACAGACACAGCACTAGCGTTACAATCTTACAGCAATTGGATTTAAAACCTATTGGTAATTCCATAATGGAGTGTTTTTAAAGACCTGAAGAATAATTCACTTTTTCTTTACATTACATAAATAGTTCCACCTATAAAAACACACACAAAAGCAGCAGAACTATGATTGGTCAGGTTGCTCACAGAAAACTCATGGACTGGTCAGAGGGGTCATTTGCATCTGTGGCATCTGTTTTACAAAAATGACTGGCCATCGTTCATTTTATCATCAGTACCTAAACCAAGACCGTGGCTGCTTGACTAGAGATGCCTAGAAAAACTCTTTCAATTCCTGTTAAATTACAAACAGAAAGTACGTGTGGCCTAAACGTGAAATGAATGCGAGCTGTTGGAAGTGAATAATATTTACAGTTCATGACAGACTGCAGACTAATCAAGAAGTGCTGACGTGTTTTCTTGCTTACAGAATGTATTTTAGACAGCTAAGCAGCGTGTTAGATTTTGCCAGATAAGGCACGCTGCCAACTGGCCCACAGAAGCTGATAAGACTGACTGCTCGGGTTTTGAATGAGGAGTCTTTTAACATTATATTATCCTATAAAAGAACTGAAATTCAGAAATTAGCCCTAATTACATCATGTCATCATAACAAAGCACAACTCGTGCGATTCTACTAGCAATAATAATAATTTTACATAGCAGGAACATCAACATACTGTTAGCATTCACATTAATCTGGCACCCTAACACTATGAACCTCTGACCTCTGTTACAGGCCCCGGCGTTTCGGGCTGGTTCTGCTCTGCTGTTTTGGGCTCAGCTGGACTGCGGGTGTGTCTAGTTTCACGACTCCGGAGGACGCTGGGAGTTACAGGGGGATTCGAGGAGGGTGTCTGTGCATCACCTGGTCCAGGTTTGATACCTTGCGACAACAAGCGACACATAGAATTTAACGAAATTTGGCAGAAGAGCAACAAAATCAAACCACTATTAATATTAATGGTTAAACGGCTACTATTAAACAATTGAAAATGTAAGGAAAGCGGGTGAATTACCTGACATGGAAGGTGGGCTGGACAGAGTGGTTCCAGGCACTTCATTTTTCTATGGTTAAGAAGGAGGAAAGGCCAAAGTAAAGTCTCAAAATATCAGAACAAAATCAAGCTCAAATTAAAAGAATTCATTATTATTATTAATTATTATTATTATAACAACTCCATTTCCCCAAAAGTTGGGAAGCTGTGCAAAATGTAAAAAACAAAACGCAATGATTTAAACTTTTTTTTTTTAATTGAAAATACTATCAAGACAACATATCGCATGTCGAAATTGAAATTGTTGTTTTTTGAAAAATATTTGCCCATTTTGATTTCGATGCCAACACGTTCCAAAAAACTAGTAAAGTTGGGACGTTGTGTAAAACATAAATAAAAATAGAATACGATGATTTGCAAATCCTTCTCAACTTATATTCAATTGAATACACTACAAAGACAAGATATTTAAAGTTCAAATGGATAAACTTTATTGTTTTTTGCAAATATTCACTCATTTTGAATTTGATGCCTGCAACATGTTCCAAAGAAGTTGGGACAGGGGCAACCAAAGACTGGGAAAGTTGAGGAATGCTCAAAAACACCTGTTTGGAACATTCCACAGGTGAACAGGTTAATTAGAAACAGGTGAGTGTCATGATTGGGTATAAAGGGAGCATCCCTGAAAGGCTCAGTCGTTCACAAGCAGGGACGGGGGAGGTTCACTACTTAGTGAACAACTGCGTGAGCAAATGTGGTATGTGAGGAGACACAGGAGCTCATTCCGTCTAAGACTCATTCTACCAAAATGCACCACAGAGCACCACAGGAAGTCATTCTTACCTGTGGCCATCAAACTCTATAACTCCTCCCTCAATGTGTGATTCACAAAGTGTGGTTCATCTGTGCAAAACTCAATACTAAACAGTACTGCTCATGTGTGCAATAACTCAGAGGTACTATAATTTGAACTGCATTATACTAGATGTTTAATATTTATTATCAGTCACCGCCACTTTACTGTATTCATAAGAGCTTAAATCTTGTGTACATACTGCAAATTTCTCTTTGTTTTGAATTATTAAAGTGTTTATTCTTTTAAATAAATGGTTGCAACTGTAACAAATGCAATTTCCCTTTGGCATCAATAAAGGATTCTGATTCTGAAATAGTCCAACAGTTTAAGAACGTTTCTCAACGTGCAACTGCACCAGGAATTTAGGGATTTCATCATCTACAGTCCATAATATCATCAAAAGATTCAGAGAATCTGGAGAAATCTCTGCAAGTAAGCTGCAAGGCAGAAAACCAACACTGAATGCCATGACCGTCGATCCCTCAGGCGGCACTGCATTAAAAACTGACATCATTCTGTAACGGATATTCCCACATGGGCTCAGGAACACTTCAGAAAACCACTGTCAGTGAACTCAGTTCGTCGCTCCATCTACAAGTGCAAGTTAAAACTCTGCCATGCAAAGTGAAAGCCAGATATCAACACCACCCAGAAACGCCGCCGGCTTCTCTGGGCCGAGCTCATCTGAGATGGACTGACGCAGAGTGGAAAAGTGTCCTGTGGTCTGACGCGTCCACATTTCACACTGTTTCTGGAAATCATGGACGTCGTGTCCTCCGGGCCAAAGAGGAAAAGGACTGTCCGGGTTGTTTTCAGCGCAAAGTTCAAAAGCCAGCATCTCTGATGGTGTGGGGGTGTGTTAGTGCCCATGGCAGGGGTAACCTGTACATCTGTGAAGGCCCCATTAATGCTGAAAGGTACATACAGGTTTTGGAGCAACATCTGCTGCCATCCAAGCAGCGTCTTTTTCAGGGACGTCCTGCTTATTTCAGCAAGACGATGCCGAGCCACATTCTGCATGTGTTACAACAGCGTGGCTTCGTAGTAAAAGACTGCGGGTACTAGACTGGCCTGCCTGCAGTCCAGACCGTCTCCCATTGAAAATGTGTGGCACGTTATGAAGCGCAAAATACGACAGCGGAGACCCCGGACTGCTGAGCAACTGAAGTTGTACATCAAGGAAGAATGGGAAAGAATTCCACCTACAAAGCTTCAACAATCAGTGTCCTCAGTTCCCAAACGCTTATTGAGTGTTAAAGGAAAGGTGATGTAACACAGTGGTAAACACGCCCCTGTCCCAACTTCTTTGGAACGTGCTGCAGGCATCAAATTCAAAAGGAGTGAATATTTGCAAGAAACAATAAAGTTTATCCGTTTGGACATTAAATATCTTGTCTTTATAGTGTATTCAATTGAATATAAGTTGAAAAGGATTTGCAAATCATTTTATTCTGTTTTTATTTAGGTTTTACACAACGTCCCAACTTCATTGGAATTGGGGTTGTAAAAAAAATCCTGCTGGTTACAACATGTCAGTAACATGATTGGGTATAAAAAAAATAAAAAATTAATAATAATAATAATAATAATAATAATAATAATACCTGAAAATCTTTGACATCTGATTGCTCTGTCCAATTACCCTGTTGCTTAGACTCCTAATAAAAAAAAGTAAAAGTAAAAAAAAAAAAAAAACCCAACATGGTAAGAAAAAAATTACATATGTTAAGTTAAAATTCATTGACTTCTTAAAATGAACAAAGGCTTTCACCTTCTTCCTCTGGGTCCTGGTATGTTCCTCCTCGACGGCACACTCCATTACTTTATGGGTGGACTTCCTTGGTCTTTTTCTTTCTGAGGATGCTATAAGATTAAGTTCTAGTTATAAGATTAAGTTCTAGTTATAAACAGCGTGGGACGTAATACTGGGACAAAGCAAAATACATACACCGCTGTCGGAACAAAACCTCGTATCTCTACTTTTCAGTTTTTGACATAATTTAAAAATACCTGTGATCCTGTGATCCTATATATTGTGTGTAAGCTTAGTGATGAATGGGCCAACACAAATGACCTAAACATACTTGGAAAAGACTCTGGTTCCACTGCCTTACATTAGAAGTAGAGTATTTTTCCCCTTTCTCCTGTAAAATTAGCATTTTGGAGATGTAAGGTTTTGATCCGACACCAGCGATATGTTAACACAAAGCACTTACCAGCTTTCTTGTCAGGCAATTCTGCTTCTTGTGCGGGAGCTTTGTCAGGTGTTGATAAGGGCAGTAAAGCAGGGATGTTATCAGGCTCATCTGGAGTTGGCTGCTGTTGATGCTGTGAAGGTTCTGTTACTGAAGCCTCTAACAGCTGACCTGCAGCTGAGCTTACGCAGTCAGCCGTCTGAGGTTCTGAAGGCTGCTGGCCAAAATTAGTGTTATTAATCCAAGCCCCCTGCAAGGAAGCGTGAGATGTTATTAGTGTACGGCACAGTTGCCTGTTCTACACACCACCAAAGCAGCCAAAATATTTCATTCATAAAGTCCTGCATTAAGAAACGGCACGGAAAGGAGCCTCGTCTCACCGTTTTAGAGCACTCGGTGGTTTTCTTCGTTTTCTTCTTTGGAGTAAAAATCTGCTCATACCCCTCACCGCACTCGATCAGCCGCTTACTTGGTTTCCGAAGCCTTTTGTTCTCTGATACTGATGGCGCAGAGAAGAAAAAGGAGAAGAAAAGTCAAACATCATGTCTCATATTGCTCAGTCAGACTCTGTTGTTCGTGGGTCATTAACACAGAATTCAGTCAAATGCTCGGTGACAAAAATAATGTTCATTCAATGACGGCAAAATTACTCAGAGGGCCTACATAACCCCTCTAAAGCAGCCTCATATGAAACAGTGAGGGGAAGCAGCTATCCTGGAGCAGGTGGCATCTAAAACACCAAAGCGTTTCCAACCTGTTGACTGCTGTATTTAATTAAAGCATTACAGCATCAATTAGTTTAATTTCTCACTTGCTCAAAATGGAAAAACCTTATATTCATAAAAGGAAAATGTCAACAAAAAGCTTCAAAACTTCGAAGACACCTCACTGCAGCAGGACATAACAGGCCTCAGCTCTCATCCAATTAGATTTTCAATATTTTCCACCCTGACGTAATAAATTTAACGCTGCACTGAAGGGGAAATTTTATACACCGTTTAGATGATGCTGGATTCTGCTCACCATTAATTGCTTAGAATGTTTTCCAACCGTCAGTGTACAAAATTAGTACTCTGGTGTTTAATATGAGGTGGCTGTATTGGTCAATAACGCTGGGCAGTTTAATCCAAATAGGTAAACGAGTCTGTTTGGGCTTTTACCGAGATGAATTTGGTGAAATGAACTTCACTTTGTAATGTGACAACTCATGTACATTCACAGAGCTTGAGACTTGACAGCTATGCAGTCTATCAGTATTCACCACCCATGCTACTGGAGATCTACCTTCCCATTCCAACTCCAATCCAACATGCCTCTCGCCCTTACCTACCACTACTGCACCTAATTCAGCCAATGACAGACTTAATTAGCTGGAGCAGGAGTGACTGTGGTTTGAACTGGACTCTGCAGGACCAGGTTTGGTGACCACTGCGCTACACAGGGTGATACAAAAAGATTCATCCGATTTCAAACTGCCATATTTTTACAACCGTGAGGCGCCGAGGAACCAGTCACATTCCAACTGAAAGAGGGGGTCATAGAGTTTCTGACTCGGTGGAAGAGCTCCCTTCAGTCTGAGAGGAGACTGAGACCCCTGAGCAGAAAGCTTTCTGTGCTCTCCACTTCCATAAGAGTAAATCCGTCATAACTGTGGAAACTGATTTTTGTGGGCAGTTAACCTCCATCGAGTATGGGATGAGTTTGACTATGGGGTGTTGATGGCATCCGTACAGCTGGAGGAGGTTCATACTGAGCACTTTACTTTTAAAGTTTACTGCATTGCTCTGTAATGTTTTACAAGTGAAATAAATCATTTTAAAACTGGATGAGTCCTTTTAAAATCACCCTGTGTATAATAATTTTCTTTGCAAGAGCCACAATGTCTAGTTTCAACACCAACCTCTGAGAAGTAAAGGATGCAGTCACTAGCAGTGATGCCATATGTCCACTCCAAGAATTCACTGCCCAGTTGAGCAGTTACAGGTATCAATCACTGATAATGTAGCCTAACAATATGATCTTTTAACCATATATAACTACAGCACTCACCAGAGCCCTCTTTCTTCTCTGCAGAAGTGGACTGAGGGCTTTGGAGGGTCTCCTCAAACACTCCATTGAGCCTGGACAGGAGCTTGGTTGCGTCCTGTTCAAGCACGCTGCCCTCACTGCTCTTTGGCTTGGCACTCTCTCCAACTTCGGCCTCAAACGTCTGCCAGCGCTTCTTTGGGGCCACAGTGGAGATGGTGCACCTACCACCAGCCTCAGGGACCGGCTCGGAGTGGCAGTTCAAAAGCTCCTCTGGTACAGTCGCTTTTGCTTCAAGTGCTTCAGATGAGTTCTGGTTCTTAAGTGGCTTGCAGGAGTTTGAAACCTGACAAAGCACATTGCTCGCATCATCACGCTTCTGAGCCTCCTTTTTCCCTGTAGCCTTACTTTTGGATTTGCTCTGCTTTGAGCTGCTGCCAGGAGCCTTCACATGTGGTCCGTTCTGAATCGGGACAGTAACCTGGTCCTTCTCGAGAACGCCGTCATCTGGAGTCGTGGAGGAGTCAGAGAGCAGTGTGGGGATCAGTGAGGGCTCCTGCTTGATGAGCGCGGAAGGCGAGGTTGGCGGAAGGGTCAACGGCCTTCCCTCTTTCTCTCGGCTGTCGTGCAGGTCCTTCAGCAGCATGAGGAAAGTGCTGAACTTGTAGTTGGAGTCAGCGCGCAGCGGGGGCTCGTCCGGAACACACTCCTCCTTCACCAGGGACTTGAACGACAGCTCTTGGGCATCCCTGAATGAAGCTTCAATGGGCGAGGGGGATGGAGAGGGGGCACAGGAGGAAGAAGAGGAGCAGGAAATGGCTGCTTCTTTCTCTGTTTTAACCAAGCTGATGAGAGAATCTGAAGGTTCAGCCTTGGGCTCTTTAGCCTTCAGATGAGATCCGTTCTGGGTGCGCTTCTTTTTGGACTGAACTCTAGTCAGCTTCAGGAGGGTGGGGTTTGGGGAGCCCCCACGGTGATCAGAAAGGGCTGGGTGCGTAGGGTCCTCTAAAGCCTCCGTTTTCACCTGCCAATGCTGCTCTGTGCTCTCAGGCACGTCTGTGATTGGAGAAAATGAATCGTGGTCAGTTGCAGAGGGCGGAGATGGAGATTCATGGCTGGAATTGTGACCATCTTTGTCATCAGGGTCGTCACACGCAGCAAGGGCCCTGGACATGAGCCCACAACTTGCTGGCAAGTAGAAAGAATGCATCTCAAACGTCCCATCCGACAAGCTTGGGGAAGTGCTTCCCAAGTGTTTGCCGTTTGAAGCCTTGTGCTCAAGCAGAGCCTTGTTGCTCGGTGTGCGTTTTAAGGCAGATGCATTTCCTTTCGCAATCTTCTGGACTTTTTTTTGTCTTTTTCTTGCACGCTCTACCTTCGGCTCAGGGCTGGGCTCTTTCTCCAACCCTGCTTCGGGTTGCTCCTCCGAGCGTTTTGGACACAGTATCCTTGGAACTGAATCAATGTCCAGGTATGGACAATCCCTGGCATCTGATTCCAAATCGTTTGCGGGTGGTTTGTGAATGTCTGCCGTGGGGCTGGACATCAGCCTAGAGAACAACCCATCTTTCATTTTCAAGGGACTTTTCAACAGCGAGTTGTTTTTCTTCTTAGCTGCCAATTTCTTTTTGCTTGCCTCTTTGCTGGCTTTGGTTGGGCTAGGGACATGGAGGTCGTGTCCATTGGCAAAAACCGGACTGGGTGAGAGCATAGGACGTATAGCAGAGCAGGTTAACGGGGTGTGCGTCTTCTCCTCTGTAACAGTGGTGCGTACATCCCTGACAGAGGCAGGTAGTAGCTTACTGCTGAGAGGCTCTGGCAGAGCTGCCTCTGCCTCCTGGACACCAGCTTTCCACTGTGGCATCAAGCGCTTTGGAACCTGTGGCAAAGGCAAAGAAATTAGGCCACAAGCAAGAAAATAACTGCCTGTCAGGCGTTAATCTAGGAATATGTAACCTTTCAAAAAGTCTTTAACAGAGTCGGTCTGAAGTAATTCTAGCTTGTCAAAACCCACGGTTTCAATAAGCAGTGAATGAATGGATAAGGCGATCAATGTCAGACATTACTGTGTATTTGTAGCCCTTGTCTCTCTGTCTGCCTCGTCGTCTGAGCACAGGGAGTTTCTCAAACTGATGACCTCCTTCAAAAGGATAAGTGGCTTTTCCAGAAACCCATGCTTGGTCCACAATGTCCCCAAATGTCCTGACGAAATACAGACGGCACGGCCTGCGACTTGGCTCTGAAACATCACATCACACGAAAACCAAAACTGTGAGAATTTTAAACTTAACAGACCTAATGCCCAGAGCTAATAAGACTCACTGAAATTATAGCTCCAAATACACTGTTAGAGAAAAAGGTTCTGTGCTGGTACATTTGGTCATCAAGGTACAAACAATGTGAATGTAGCCTCAAAAGGTACAGCAGTGGTTTTAAGGTCTGATTGTGAAGCTTAAATCAGTTTTTCCAGGTGCAAAGTTAATATTTGTACCTTTTCATAATCAAATATTTTAAAACAGAACAGTAAAATAAAGTCCTGGAGGTGAGGCGGGGTGTGCGGAGTCAACACAACTTAGAAAATATCATGGTTCAGTTATATTCCCTGGCTAAAGAAACTGAGATGTACTCTTGAGGGTCCCACCCCAGTGACAAAAGGAGTACCACCCCAGGGACAGTTAACCACCTTGATTTCTGATGAAGGTAGTATTATTGGTACACTAGCAACAGCACAGGACGAAATACCCACAATATCACAGGCACAGAAGACATCAGAAGCAGTAACCTTTCATCCTGGTGTGGCTCTCACTCAGTGGCTCTATAGACACCCGGCAAGGCCACCAGGGCCTACGGTTAAACTTCGCCCATACGACATCACCTACTGCATACTTCACTCCCGGGAGAGGCTTCTTCTTTGGGCTGTTAGACTGTAAAGAATAACAAGGAACAGTAAGTCCATGTAATATAAACAACATCCTGCTCTTACAGACAAAGGACATAGATAAATGTCAAAGAAACAATCAGCCAAACACTGACCAACCACAGGCTGCATAAGATCAGACGAAACATACCTCTAAATATTTCTGTGGCAAAACAGTCTTTGTACATCTGCTTGCCTTTTTAAAATAAAGTGCAGACTCTTTACCCACAGTGGGCTCTGTCCACAGGAACCTGCCACCAGAACTCAGTAAGACTACATATTACTTACAGCAAATCACATTACACTGTAATATATGGTTATATACCACCACAATAAAGTATGCTCTCATTCAATTCATGTTTGTTTACTACTCCCTCATTCACTCACTCCACTGGCAGCTCTCAATCAGGGGGAACTCCCCCTGTGAAAGCTCCAAGCGGCAGTACGCTCATTTGGAGAGAAGTTTCGTTTCGGTTTGCGTGTAGCAGAGTTGACGTTAACAGGCGCTCATTTGCATGTCTGAGCCTATTTATCCCTCAGAAAAGCAAAGTGTGATCTTAAAAAGTTAAATAAAACGTTGGTATAAAATGTTGATTTGGTCACCAAGCCTGCATAATTAATGCATGTCATTTACCACAATGACATCTTCAACAGCTTCTAACAGACTATATCAAACAACTGATCAACTGAGTGTTCCTCAAATGAGTTGACGGATGAATCACAGGTATTTTATTTGCGCAGAACATCACCACACTGACGAACCTGCTGATTCCAGTAACGATCCTGACGAGCAGATCACAGAAACATACTTGCATGACTTTTCATCATTGGACTGTAACTGTAAACTAGATGGCTGTACAAAAATAACAGCACTTAAAAACAGGAGATACGACTTCTGACATTTTTTCAAGCTCTACCTCACGATGTGCGAATGACAAACAACAGATCATATGAATGAATGGACGTAGAATCCTAACCAGCTGAATACGTTTCTTAAAGTGTGCTGGAAAACATCCTACAAGGCAAACGGAAAGAAGTGACCTCAAGCTTGGGCGATAAGCAAAGGACAACACTTCAGCAATTCAGTCAGTATTGACCTCTGAGATACGCGAAGCATGGTTTTCAATATTTCTGCATTATTAAGTTGTGAAGACGTAAACAAAGTCATTCGGAGTGGTTTGAGGTGAAACGCTCTGTTCTAGAGAAACATATCAGCTCAGAGTTGTTCACAGTGGTGGTGATGGGAACCAGATGTCTGCTTCTAAAAGCTCACTCAGTGAAAGTTATTACATTAAAATGTTTACCACACTGCTTGATTTATGACCATTGCTGGACAAAGGTTTCGTGATAGGAGTTTTGGTCTAAAAACTCATTTTTGAAATCAGATTGAATTAGCCCTCTATTGCATAATGTTGCTTCAGGGCAACAAACTAGTTCCCTTATTTTACAAATACATTAGACATGTTTAAAGACAGCAGGGTTAGCTAGAAAGAAAGTTTTAATAAGCGAATAAAACGCCTGATCTCTTAGTGGGCACACTTAAACCACTTTTATAACATTAAGTATCAATTTTTTGGAGAACTTGCAGAAATATGTTTGTTGCCTAGAAGCAACACTGTGAGAAAGTGGAATGGATTTAGCCAGTCACAAGCCAGGTCTCACCACTTCTGGGAACATGGCTCTAGATCATTTCTTCCCATTGTCGCACAATGTTACCTCCAAAGGGAACCTTCCTCACATTATTATTCATTTGTATAACATAACGATTGAAACAGGTCCGAAAAAATAATTCAAGGAAGGAGGAAGGTTCCCGTCACCACCACTATAAAGAAATCCGAGTCGACAAGATTCTCCATCATTGCAAACCACGCTGAATGGCTTTACCCACCACCCAACAACTGAATAATGTAGACATTCTTGAAAAAGTCAACTGTAATACTCCATTTCTGCAGTGTTTTCCTTTGGTACGCTCATGGTGTGCATGGTTAGGCTTCTTTCCATACTTTTGTTATTCCACCACTCTTGCACACCTGACCCCACTATTCAGCTAATTAAGCCCTTCCTGAGTTTCCTGTGAAATGAAACCGATACAAACAGGGCTTACAGGATTTGAGAGAGTGCCGCTAGGTGAGCTTGGCCTTTGAGACAGACCGGTGCTGAACAGTGATGCGCAGTTTTCAGTGCTGGGCAGGTCACAATCACTGTCCGAGTAGTCATCCATACTGTCAAAATCCTCCAGCATGACCTCGACGGGCAGCGGAGGGGGGCTGGCTGGGGGTTCTGGCCGTGGCGTATTTCTATGTACTGGGTTAAAGGGTTCGTGTCTGTTGGAGTTGGAGCTCAGGTCAAGCCCTGAACCACAAGAGCTTTTCGCATTCATGAAGTCCCTTTTCAGGCATTTCTTTGATGAGGATTTGAACGACGCCATGTCCTCCTCCTCCTCCTCCTCGTCATCATCTTCATCCTCTCGATCATCCTTGCTGTCCCCGCTGTCAAACAGACTTGATTCGAAATGCAGGAATCCGTTGGGAATGGGTGAGAAGTGTTCCAGGCTGTCGGAGCTCACAGGGGAGAAGCCATTTTTGTCCAGGTCCTGGACGCTCCGATACGGACCCTCATCTGCGCCGTGGCTGTGGGACAAAGGCGAGCGGACCAAACCCAGGCCAAAGTCGGAGCCCACATGTGCTTTGCTGCGCCCATGGAAGTCCTTGTCCTGCAGGCTCAAATCCGGCCTGTTGACCATGCTGGTCAGGTCCTGGAGCCTCCGGAGAGGGCTGTAGCTGGACGTGGACTCTCTCTGAGGGTAGAACAGCGGCGAGGGTTTGTAGACGGAGTTCTGCAACCGCACGGAAGACGACTGGTCCGGCTGCCGCTTCGCACTGCTGTGGAAGAGCCCGCAGGTAGCGATGCGGCTATCGTGGGCCTGCTGATCCTGCGGGTCAGGAAGACACCCCGGGCCATCCCTGGCAGCCACTTTGTACGACTGATTCATGTTGTCATGGCTCCGTCCTGACGGAAACAAATATATACAAAAGGGAGTTAAATATACAACCAAGCATTACAGTAACTACGATACATCAACTATTACTGGCACCTCTGCTTGCTTTTAATACTACTATACCATATATAACATGGCACTGCGCAAAGCGGTCAGGCAGCCAAGAAAACGTGTTTAAACCTAATAAGAGCAGAAAAACGAATAAGAACAAAAAGCATAAATACAGTAAAAGCTTTTCTGCCTATTAAAAAGTTGGTCGTGTTTCTCAGGGCATGATAGGTTGGGTTCCTGCACTCCAGCCGCTGTACGGATCTGTTCCATTAGCAGCACACCTGATTTAATGTAATGCAGCGCTGATTAGATGGAGGTAACGCATGACAGTGGGCTTCCTGAGCTGTTTACTGGTTTACTTCAGCTTATTCTAACGTTAGAGGTACTTTTAAACAAATTAACCGTTAACGCCCCGATAAAACGCTTTAGATATTATTTCTCAGAAGATTTTTTGCATAGTACTGTACTTGGTATGTTACCCTTCCTACTAATATTCTGCCTTTCTCTTTCCTGTTACTCTGATATTGTCAGCAACAGCACATCAAACTGTCTTGTCTGCTCTTATCTGTCCAGTACTACTTATCTGCCAAGTTAAGCGCAACAATGGCTTAAAGGTCTGTAGCTTTAACACTCGTCTGCACGCTGACCCGTCCTGCACGTTTCTAGTGTTGTGCAAGTCTTGCATGTTTATGTCAAAACAGTGTGGCAGCTATTTGTTACGCTTGTCCAGTATAACGATAATAAAGCTGAACTGAACTGGGACGGACGGACTGCTCTTATCAAACGTTATAGCACCTATATCACGGATGTGGTGAGCCGTATGATCGTAAAGGTGATCAAATGTGTCACGACGTGTTTCTAAGCACATCAAGCATATTGTATTTAAACAACACTGACCAACTGCGTGTCTGGCCACAAAGTGAGCATCACCAGTCACTGGATTTAGCCCAGTGCTGAAGACTATCAGATGTCAGAAAAAAAGTCCTGCGGCGTTATCACGTATCGTGATACTATATATCTGCCATATCGCCCAGCTCTAGGCCAGGGGTGTCCGGCCCGGGACTGGAGGGCCTTTCTCCAGCACAGGCCGAGCCCATGGCTTCCTTGCTCAAACACACCTGAATCAACTCAGCACTCAGTTACTCGCGTTTAACAGGCGTTTGAGCAAAGGAAACCACCAAAAAGTGAGCTGCACTCTCTGGCCTTCCTTCCCAGCACCAGCACCAGCACTGGACACCACTCAGGGAGGCCTAATGACACACACCGACCAGGTAAACGGAACACAGGTGATTATATGAAGCCAAACCCGCGCTGAAGACCAAGTCCTGGCACTTGCAACGTCCACACGGTTCAGCCTGGCCGGCTTACAGCCGTGCACATGTTGTTTTCGGGGCTGCCGGCTGTGAGCACCCTTGCTTAGGCCGTCATGTCAGAAAAGCCATCAGGGCAAGACAAAGACAGCTTCAAACCCCGGCACTCACACACAGACACACACACTCACTGAGGCTGTCGCCTTCTCCTCAGCAAGGCTGACCTTCTGATTGAAAGTGACCACTAAAAGGCAGGCAGGCAGGCCGTGTTGTTGTTGGGGTGTTCAAGGAGGCTCAAGCGTGGACTAACAGCCAAGTATGTAGGGCTAGTTCACATGAGGCACGTTCACACGGCACATACACATGCAGGGGGGAAAACAACAAGACAGGACAGATCGAAGAACTAAGCCCTGAAATCAGCCGAAAACACACTGGAGTAGGAAAAACGTGCCGGAATCTTACAAATCTTACCATTTACGGACAAACCCGTCGGCCATCCTCTCAGATTTGGACACGTCGAGCCACTTTTTTGTCGATTTGTGAAAGGCCAGCGGGAGATCTGTGCTTAGGCCGGGCCTCGGCACTCATCCTTCCCTTCTCTCACTGTCGCCTCGTCGCCAGAAAACAGCATTAATTCATTCGCCCCCCCCTAAAAAATGAGCAGAATAAATAATACACTAACACGCCGGTGCACCGCCTCGCCTCCCACAAACTCATCTAGTTCTGTGCCAATGTCGGTGCATCCAAAGTGCGGGGAAACACTACACTGCTGGCTTCTCCTGCTGCCCTGGTCATGTTAAAGCAAGCCCTGGTGGCTGAGAGAGAGTGTGTGTGTGTGTGTGAGCTGGGAAGAGGGTGAGACACACACACACACACACACACACACACACACACACACACAGACAGAGCGAGAGCTAAGCTACCCAACCCCCCGTCCGTCTCTAAAACCTACACACACCGGGGCCACTTTACTTCTTGTTCGAATTTCCCCGTTCCACCTTAAACGTGTAGCAGTTACATTCTGGCGCCTGCAGCGTCAGAACGTAACTGCTGCACATTTAAGGTGGAACGGCGAAATTCGAACAAGAAGCCGGCTTCGTCCACAAAACCCCACTCAGCCACCCGTTTGCTCTCGTTTACGCGCACAAATGAGTGTCATATCATGTCGGGGGTAGCCTTACCACACACAAAAGCGACATTAATGTGCATTTGGGGCGTGAAACGCGAAAGACGAGGCGTCTTTTCGAAGCCCCAATCGGCCATTTGTTTCCTCGTCCTGAACAAAGGCGTAGCTAACTTCCTCCATTTTACACCGCCGCTGCTGCCTTCGCGCGACTGGTGTCTGCCAACGGTCACAACGACCAGATATTTGTGGGGGGAGAAAAAAAATGCTTATTTTAGTCACTTCTGTCCATCTTTCTAGCTCATTTGTCGCTAATGGCGGCTCTAACTACCAAACTAGGCCACGCTAACGTTACTAGTTACCGTAGCCCAGTGCGTCCACAGGCGGAACCAGCCAGGGCTACACGACGGCCCTGACGACGACTCGCTCCCGTCTGTGGTCGTTAGCTCGGGAAAACTGATTTATTCGAGGCGAGATTTCCTATCAAGTCTGTCTTTCTGTCCAGTCCAGCCGGGCCTGGTGGTGTTTATAGCCGTTTCTGACCGTTTAGTGAGCAGGACATGAGAAAGTGGGTCCAAACCAGAGAAAGGGAGAAGCCATGTTTTATTACTGTCGTCCGGCCTCCTTTATGAAACGTACACACTCAAAAATGTTAATCCCTCAGCCCCTCACGACGGCCCAGCAGGGCAGCTATAGTCTAATATAGGCCATTTGTCTGGCTAATATTTACCTTTTTGGATCTTTCCGCTGGTTGAGGACAGATTTGCCCCAACACGACTTGCTGGAGTGCTTGTAGAAATCATTCAGTCCTCTCAGGGCTTTGCACTAACAGGGAACTCCTCTGAGACCAGCATGTAAACACCTGTGTATTGATTCAGAATCATCCCCAGCTCTTACTCTTAAAAAAGGATGGTTCTTTAGTAAAAGACATAGAGAACCATGAAGGCTCAAGTGACTATCCGCATGCGTAAATGGTTCTTCAGGTTGATGGAGAACGTGTTGTATGTGGTTCTACACACAACCTTTCTGTAAATTATACTATATAGCACCAGAAAGAGTCCTATTGTTTTCTAATGTCAAGCTCGTATCAACAGAAGATCCCTTTTTGGTGCTATATAGAACCATAAACAACACCCCTAGAAATCCCAAGAACCATCGCACATTGCATTGCGAAGTTCTGTTTAGGTATGAAATGGTTCCATATAGAAATCATGGTTCTTGAATCAGGTTAGGAGTGTAGGCTGCACTGGGATTAACTCAAAGACATGACCACACTAATCAACCATGCTTTTTTCATGCAAGTACCATTGCATTGGAGTGATACTTGTTTATTTTTTTGTTTTTGTGTGTTTTTTTTTTAGCAGACTGGGTGTAATTGCTCACAACACTAGTTTGTCCATTTGGTTGAAAAACAAAACTGAACCAACATGACATTGCAGACTCTGAACGGTGTGTTGTGGGGAGCAGAATACTATGGGTTATACTAGGCTACCAACTCACATTTACACTTACAAAAAAATGTGTTAAAGCATTACAGAAACTTTTTTTCACCGCCCCCCCCCCCCAATCTATCCCCACCCCGCCCCTCGCCAAAATGATTACTCATAAAAATGACTCAACACTCTATCTCGAAAAAAGGGCATCACATTTTTCATAAATACAAAGGAAAAGAGAGATCTTACCAAGGACAGTACAAGCATAGCACTTTCACATACACGTTGGAAAAAAGAAGGATAAATATGTCTGGTTATCGAGTTTAAAATCAGAGTGGAGATCAGATGTGGCTACAGAACAGCAGTGACCTCGTCCCAGACGGTCACGTTATCAAAAGTTAAAGTAACAAAGATTTAAAAACAACACAAAGCGTTTATTTTCTTGAGTGAGGACTACTGGTCGAAAGGTCTAACATAATCGCTTTAGATACTGTATTTGTATTTCACAAGACTACTATCATGCACATCTGTACAGTAGGTTAATAGAAGGTTTAAAGGAGCAATAAGCAGCTAGGTGTGTGTGTGTGTGTGTGTGTGTGTGTGTGTGTGTGTGTGTGTTTGAGGTGAGGGGTTGCTTATCAGTCACGCTACTGACTCTCGGCCAGTCACACATCATGATACAAGAACAGTAAGTAGAAAAGAAAGGTCCGCCATGAGGCTGCACTTGTAATCACAATATATCTGTAATTCCACACACATTACTGCTATATTATTATGTAGGTTTAATATTTTATTCCATTTCAACAGGAAAATATGTACTTATTGCTCCTTTAAGAGTGAAAGAGAATGGTAATGCTCTTTGGATATAGATACACAAAATGATCATAACGCAACACGTAGTAAGTGTCACGCCCAGGTATCAAAATTCAATTCTTATTATTTTTTTCATTTCGCCCTCCTCTGCCTCACAAAAGTCCTGCCCTGTCGCGGACGTCGATTCGTCTCGATTTCAGACATACGCTCCCTCGCGAATAAATAGAAAAGCTTGCGGTCACTCGCTAGCGTTTTTGTCTTTGACAGCGGCCTCACACAGGCCCCGTTTCTGCATGAGGGAGTAAGGGAACGGCGCTCCGTTGCAGGCACTATGGTCCAGTTTGTTGAGCTTTGCCAATGTTTTGATGCTGCCCGGCGGCCTGCCGGGGCTGACCTTGTAGCCGGCGGCTCTGGTGGTGCCCAGAGGCCTTCCTGGGCTGGTTTTGAACCCTGCTGCCCTGGTGGTGCCCGGGGGTCTGCCGGTGCTCGTCCGATACCCGGCGGATTTGGTGGTGCCCGCAGGCCTACCTCGTCTTCCCGTCTTCCCGAGTCCTTTCTTTTTCTTGGATCCCTCCGGCACCTCCACGCCCCTCATCCTCACGGACTGGGGGTGAAAGTCGTTCTGGGCGTCCTGCATCTGGCAGGACATGGGTTTGATCATGCTCTGCGGCAAAGGGGGCAGGCTGGGCAGCGGCAGCTGCAGAGGCGGAGGCGGACCGGACGGGTAGAACTTGCTGGACTGCGAGGTGCATAACTCAAAATGACTGCTCGGGTGCTGGCCATCTTCGCCTAGGCCGCCCAAGCCGTAGTCGTTACTGTTGCCGGCTACCTGATGCATCATTTTCTGCAAGGGAAGAAGATAAAAACAGGGAAGAAAGTGTCAGAGCAACACGTTCAACCACGTTGGGGAAACTCAAAGTTCTACTCTACGTCCAGTACGTTACACATTATATACACGTTAGTCAGTAAGGCTAACAGCCTCTGCTCCTCTGAGAGGGGCGTTACACTGGATGTTGGAACACCACTGTGAGGATTTAACTGCGTTCAGCCGCAAGAGCAACAGTCAGGTCAGGCACTGATGTTGGATGATTAGCTCTTGATCACTTAAACTCATCCCAAAGGTATTAGGCGGAGCTCCATCACAGGCCTGGGTTGTTTGTTTAATGCCTCTAAAAGCTCCTTCACATAAAGCCATTACACAATATGTGTACGAACACGATGCTTGATGCCCGATGCAGTATTTCAGAGAAGATTTTGGCTTGACACGTATGTTAAAGAATCCAGTCAGGGTGGAGAGGCGCATGCAGGGCACTGTAAGGCAAAATAAAACTTACTTTTTCAGGTTTACCGCTCCCACCATCAAAATTACACATAACGCTGAGAAGGAAGGTGGTACTTTTGGAGAGCAAATAAAGTGGCTGTTTTTTGCATTTTTGCCACCCATCACCGCCACTATAAAGAAATCTGAGAGGTTAGGATTCTCTACATTGAGCCATTTCACACCAAACCACCCTGAATCACTTTGTTTACGCCTCAGTGGCTGAATTAAGACAGTTGGTGAAAAATCCCTGCAATACCCTTTAAAAAACACAGCCCAGTTTTCCTGAAATAAGGGCCCTGTGGGTGCTTTTGGACCAGCCAGGCATTCAGTGGTCAGATTTCATGCGTTAATCAGGTTAATCAGCCAGGTCAGTCCAGGACATCCGTGCTTCGCGTGCATATTCTGCACCAGCAGCTCTCAGACTGGCCCCGAGCTAAGCTAAAGTTCGAATTTCCCGTTCCACCTTAAATGGAATATGTAACTACCGTGCCATTTAAGGTGGAACGGGGAAAACAGAACAAGAGGCAGGCGAATAGGAAGCCGACTGGCGCTGTTGTTTTGCCCGGCTGGTTGAGTAAAGCCGAGGGAAACGCTGAGTTTACGCAAATTGCCTACACAGCGAACGTCACGGCGCATTCATAACCGGGCAGAGCGGCCCGGTAACGCTGTGACACGGCGAGGCCGACAGGCCCCGCGCTCAAACCCGGAGCCGCAGAAAGCCGTACAAAGACGGACGGGAGCTTCCTACCCAGACGCGGCGGAGCGACTGCTTTTCTCCATCCGTATCTCCGTGCATGGGCTTTAACGGGTTCCTCCGCCTCCCCGCACGCAGACAGAGCGGACAGTGAGAGCGAACGGCTCGGCCGGGGCGCTGGACGGAGCGGCGGGTGAAGACGGTACTGTACCTCACTGGTCCGCGGAGCTCGGGCTGCGAAGGGTTAACGGCGAAACGCACACATCTCCCATCCCTGGAAGCAGAGCTCGGCTCTGTTTATCGACTAATGTCACCGTCCGGACGACCGGCGGCCGCTCCCGGACTGCGGATGGCGGTTGTGCTGGGCGGCTGAAGAGATCTCCTCTCCGGAGCGATGAGGCTTAAATCTGTAGGGCAGCCATTTTCACTCAAATGTTTTTTTACAATATTGGAGGACAGAGCAGCGCGCATGCGCGAAGGGGACTGAGAGGAAATCACGCTGCTGCTCTTGTGCTGCATATTGTCAGTGTGTATATGTACATATATAATGTGTGTGTGTGTGTGTCTGTGTGTGTGTGTGTGTGTCTGTGTGTGAGACATTCTGACCACCTCCTTGTTTCTACACTCACTGTCCATCTTATCAGCTCCACTTACTGTATAGCTGCACTCTGTAGTTCTACAGTTACAGACTGTAGTCCATCTGTTTCTCTGATACTCTGTTACCCTGTTCTTCAGTGGTCAGGACCCCCACGGACCCTCACAGAGCAGGTACTATTTGGGTGGTGGATCATTCTCAGCAGTGCAGTAACACTGACGTGGTGGTGGTGTGTTAGTGTGTGTTGTGCTGGTCTGAGTGGATCAGACACAGCAGTGCTGCTGGAGTTTTTAAACACCTCAGTGTCGCTGCTGGACTGAGAATAGTCCACCACCCTAATAGTACCTGCTCTGTGAGGGTCCATGGGTTCCTGACCACTGAAGAACAGGGTAACAGAGTATCAGAGAAACAGATGGACTAATGGTCATAATGTTATGCCTAATCAGTGTGTGTGTGTGTGTGTGTATCTCTCTCTCTCTCTCTCTCTCTCTCTATATATATATATATATATATAATCTCAAATTTCTATTTAAGGGGGAATTCCACCCATTTTATACATTAATAATTAAATGTTTACCATGTGAAGAAAGTTACTCAGAGTGGTTTGGTGTTAAATGCTCTGTCAGAATTGTTCACAGTGGTGCTGATAGGAACCAGACGTCCTAAGAGTTTTAACACTACTATAACTTCACCTGTTGGCGCTTGAACAGAAATAGTTAATGAAATAGCTACAAATACGCTGTTTAATGCCTGAGGCACAGCGTTACAATAACGTCGTACAGGCGGGACGTGACACGATTTTCCAGATTTTCTACTGTTTTACATTCACTATTACACATGAAAACCCAGAAGATGGCAGGTCAGCTGGTAAATAAATGGCTGTGTTTGTGTTGTAGACACTAGTTTTCAACACTTCCTGTACACGATGCAAAGGCATGAGCAAACAGACACGACCAGCAAACTGGGCGAAGAGGAGAACCTGCGTGGTGGACACTCCATTCTGTAGCCTGCTTCACTGTAGGACACATGGCCTTCAGGGCACGGAAGAATGGACCGTTGTTATGAAGCAGTACGCTGCTCAGACTGTGCCTTCTTTTGATCTAGTCTCTGCCTCTAATTTGTGGAGGTAACGGGAGGCCTGGTCTGTAGCTCAGTGACGGAAGTGTTGCGCTGTACAGTAGGGGGCTCCACTGTGTTGGGGGGGGTGTTCATACAGAGCATCCATCTTAAGCTGAATGAACAAAACCTTGGAAGCTGATTGTTTGCCGTGTGCCGAGTGGCAGTTCTGAGTTCTGGTGGGTGATCATTTGCAGTCAAGATGGACAAACTGGTTATTACACTTGTAGAACTACACAGCTGTACCTCGAGATAAAATCATGCCTTATAGATTGATAATAAAGCTTAAGCACGGTGTTTGTAATAGAAGCTGCTCATGGCATTGCATCGTCTATTATATACCTCAGTCTTTAATTACTCGACTAGAACATCGTAACCAAGCAAATCCTGCCATCTGCACTGGGCCTTTGGTGACATATGGCACAACTGAGAACCAAACTTATACTTTTACTAAATTTGTGAACTGCAGGGCGATTCAAAAAGATCCGTCCGATTTCAAAATGAATTATTTCACTTGGAAATAGTTACAGAACATTGCAGTAAACTGTAAACGGTTTAAATGAGAATGAAGTTTATATATATATAATATCTCCACCGCATGCGCTGGGGGGTGAACTGTAACCATGTCCATATGCTACATCAGACTTTTACCTTGCATGACAAGTTGTTTTGGTCTAATGGCAGAGAAAGAGTTACATGTGATCAGAATCCTTTATGCTGGGTTTGATTTACACAGATTTATTCAGGGAACTGTTATCAGGCAGCTCCTCCCCTTTACCTAAGGCAGCAAGTTTTCACACACACACACACACACACACACACACAGGCACACACACATGCACGTACACAACCCCAGGGGTACGTTCAAGCACACTGCCATCAAACTCAATTCAGTGTTGTGTGCACTGCATAACAAACCTTTTTTCGTGTGTGTGTGTACATTTTATTTATATATATATATACACACAAATATGATGATACTAATAATAGCAATAATAACAATACTATCATATAAGGTTTTTCTTGCATATAATAATAATAAATCATAGTCTTTTCAGTTAATTATGTGCATGTAAGTCACACCATTAACCGAAGGATGTCCTTAAATGAGTTAAAAAGCTGGATTGTGGACTGTGGTACTAGAGCTGGTCAGTATTAATAAAACAAACTGGGCCGGGAACTAATTTTGATATATTTATTATTTTAATATATTGGACAAAAGTCCAGTTCCCGTGGGGACAAATGAATGTACTTCAGTAAAATATGTAGGGGTGTGCTCTCCTGAGTATCTACACAAATCATAGTTCACTTTTTCTCAAGTATATTAATGAGTGGAATAATCTCCTGTGCACTCTTTCATTATTCAGAGTTACAGACTAATTCCTTCTGTTGTGTTTATGCGCGGTTGCTGACGGCGTCTGTACTGCTTTGAAATCGGTCGGATCCGTGACTTTGGACTTCAGCATTTTAATTTGGAGCAAAAGAATTCAGCAGCGCAGACTTCAGTGCCTGTACTGACAGGCGCTGGATTTGCTAAGGCACTCCACTGCAGCTCTAGATATTTTTGACCCAGTACTTTTGTACTTCTACTAAAGTTGTTTTTCTGGAAGGTTCTTTTACCCGAGTCATTAATTTACCCAATAATTAATACTTTTACTTAACTATGTGTTCAAGCTACTTTACCTACCTCTGTAAATTAGGGAGCCCTGCTGATGACATCCTGTCTAAATAAAAATAAGGCGTGGCCACGCCTTATTAACATGTGGGAATGAGGTCCTAATGTGAGGGAATAAGATGATTAAGTCAGGACCATGAATTAGTAAGGTGCGTATACGCCGTACTACGGAGCCCCGCTGGTGACATCCTATATGAATAAAAATAATGCGTGGCAACGCCTTATGAATGTGTGGGAACAAGATCCTAATGTGTGGCCACAACTTAGTAACGACTTCCACGACTTCTGTGAACCTACCTTGTGACCAGAAGGTCGCCGGTTCGATCCCCAGCACCGACAGTCCGTGACTGAGGTGTCCTTGAGCAAGACGCCTAACCCCCAACTGCTCCCGGGGCGCTGTGGATAGGGCTGCCCACCGCTCTGGGTAAGTGTGCCCACTGCCCCCCTAGTGTGTGTGTTCACTAGTGTGTATGTGGTGTTTCACTTCACAGATGGGTTAAATGCAGAGGTGAAATTTCCCCGTTTGTGGGATTTAAAAAGAATCAGTTAATTTAAGGCGTGGGAATGAGATTGCGGCTTGCTGAGTCGTGGCCACACATTAGGAACTTGTTCCCACGCTTTACTAAGTCGTGGCCAGGCATTACTTTTATTTATACAGGATGTCACCAGCGGGGCTCCGTAGTCAATAACGCAGAACGACGCGGAACGTTTCGCGCAGTGAAGGCAGCCCACATTCCTCCCCGGCTGGCCGAGCGCTGAGCAGCAGGCCCAGTCCTGCCCTGCCCGCCTTTATTCTCATATTTACAGCAACATTAATCCAACGCGCGGCGTCTCGCATCATTTCAATCACCGTTTTTTGGCCTTCCGAGCGGATTCGCTGCTCTAGAGTCTGTATTTGGGCCCGGATACCCGGTTTAAGCGAGTGAATAGCCTCCCTGAGTTTCCACGCTTTCTACGCTTGATATTTTTTGATATTATTGCTCCTTTTTGCACCGCAGCTGACGGTATGGAGGACAAGGTGTTCACCAAAGAGCTGGATCAGTGGATCGAGCAGCTGAACGAGTGCAAGCAGCTCTCGGAAAATCAAGTGAAAATCTTATGCGAGAAAGTAAGTAACCCTCGTTTTCCATTTCATTCCTTTTCCAAAAGCCCTCCTTCTGCTATAAAAACCTGCGTTTGTGCTGCGCAGTTGGCTGCGAATTCTCTGAAAAGCGCAAAGCCGAATACATTTATTCGAAAACATGAACTACCGCAGTTGCAACTGACGGCGGCGATTTCTGTGTTCATTGGCTGCCGGTCCACCGGTGACCCTCGCTGTTGGCTCCGATGGCTCTCCTCATTGGCTGCCGCCACACCGTAGACGCACGCCATTGGCTCTTGCCAGCGCGGTGCGGTTAGCAACCAGAGCTCGTCCTACTTTCGGCGCTGCTCGTTGTCAGGCAGATATTTTGGTGTTTTGTTGAAACAGAAAGGGATGAAAATCGTATCTTGGCGTATTTGAGCACAACATAACATATATACCCACGATGTTTGCAGCAGTACGGGGTTAGAATGAGGGTTTGGAGTTGGAGTTTGTCCTGGTAAGACTGAAAGAGGGCAGAAAAAGAGACCTGGTCTGTACAGTAACATTACAGCGCTTTGCTAACGGCCTATTAAAGAGGAGGTCTTTCAGTGGCTGAGATCTAAACAAACTATGGAAAATATGTATAAAGCCATTTAGTGAGTCATAATAATCACTTGGCATCTCATGCTTATCACACTTTTTCCTAATGAGATTGTATCTAACAGTTATGACTTAATATCTCATAGGTATGACTTAACATCTCATAATACTGAAGTTACTGTTATAATTATGACTTAACATCTCATAATACTGAAGTTACTGTTATAATTATGACTTAATATCTCATAGGTATGACTTAACATCTCATAATACTGAAGTTACTGTTATAATTATGACTTAACATCTCATAATACTGAAGTTACTGTTATAATTATGACTGAATATCTCATAAGTATGACTTAACATCTCATAATAATGGAGTTACTGTTATAATTATGAATTAATATCTCATAAAAAGATTCAGTCTCATAATTATAACTTGATGCCTCCAATTAATGGCTGGCATTATGACCTGGTTTCCATAATTATGACTTAGTATCTCATTATCATCACACTCTCTAGTAATTATGAGATTCTATCTAATAATTGTCTTAATATCTATGTATGTAAGTATGACTTAGCATGTCATAATAATGAATTGCTGTGTTATAATTATGACTTTGTATCTCATCACACTTTTTCATAATTATGAGATTCTATCTAATAATTGGCCTTGCCCAGGCGACCTGTCCAGGGTGTATCCTGCTTTCCACCCACTGACCGCTGGGATTGGCTCCAGCACCTTGACCCTGAGGGAGAAGCAGCTTAGAAAATGTGTGTCTGTGTGTGTGTGTGTGTGTGTGTGTGTGTGTGTGTGTGTGTGTGTGTGTGTGTGTGTGTATCTAATAATTGTCTTAATATCTCATAGGTATGACGTGGCATGTAATAATAATGAATTACTATGTTATAATTATGACTTACTTTCTCATAATTATGGCTTAATATCTCATAAGATTCAATCTCAGAACTATAGCTTGATATCTCCAAATAATGACTGTCATTATCTTATAAAAATGACTTAGTATGTCATAATAATGACTTGGTATCTTATAATAATGACCTACTATGTCATAACTATGAACTAGTGTCCCATAATTATCATTTAGTGTCTTATAATTATACCTTTGGAAAAAATGTTCTCATTATTAATTACACAGTAAATCAGAATTATGGAAATTTTCCCGTTATTTTTTCGTAATGACTACTAATTGGCAGAAACAGTCATTCAGAGTGGTTTGGTGTGAAATGCTCTGTTCTAGAGAAGCTTCCTGAGTCAGAATTGTTCACAGTGGTGGTGACAGGAACCAGACGTCTGAAGGGTTTAATATTTCTAAAAGCTACGTAACAATTTGTATTTTTTTTTTTGTAAAGTTATTCATGGAGGAGAGGTAAATGTAGGGTGTTGTGAGGCAAAGTAGTCCCCAGTTTTGTTTCCCCATAGTCCAGTTTTAGCTTCATCAATATTTCATATAAAACTCTGAAGACTTGTGTAGGTTCACTGGTGGTTTTGGACAGTAAATAAAAGGCATATATTAGTGTTGTAGTGTTGTTGTGACATCTGGTTCCTATCACCCCCAGTGTAAAAAGATCTGTAAGTTTCTGTACAATGAGCCAATTCACACCAAACCACTCTGTTATGCTTTGATCAGTCTGAACTATTGGAAACCGCAAGTTCTGAAAATGAATGTAGTTTGAGAAGTTCAGAATGAATCGGAGCTTGTAAATAAAGTGGGAATAGATGAAATGTGGAAACAGAATAGGAAGGTATCTAGAACCGAACCCGGTCATGACATGTCCCAGTACATAACGTCATTTTTCTATTTTCATGTTTAAAGCTGGCGTAATTCTGATGCGGAAGAGCAGAGAAGTGCTGCGGCTCTCCAGGCCTGAAAATAGAAACGCTGCCGGCCTGTCCTGGCTGAACTCCAAATGATGAGCAATTCAGTTCCAGCGATTTAGCTTTGTAACAGTTGGAGCTCTGATCAGGGATCTGTAGAGCAGTGCTTGATTATGTGGTACAACCCAGGGGCCGCATCACAGAAACTTCTTAAGTCTGAAATCTGATCTGTTTAGTCACCATGACAACTTCAGTTAGCACTGAATTTAGGACAGAAGCGAAAACAGAACAACGGTTCTTAGGTTCATAATCTGATCCTCTAACTCCAGATTAGAAAATAGTACTACAGGAACATCCTAACTAGACTAAATCTCCTAAACGCTGTCCTAACTTTAAGATTGCGGTGACCGTCAGCACAGCTCACTATCACTGGCATATTGGCCTTACATTTATCTACGCTGAAATAGTTTTTTAACAGCGTTTTAAAACCCCCAGACGCTGCAGACACTATCCCCGCCGTCCCCTCTTATTACCTCCGTGTGTTAATTACTCAATAGAGTGTGTTTTTGCTATAACATCATGGCTGTGATTTGGTCGCTGTAGATCATCACAGCCGTGATGTTATAACGTTCTACTGCTTTAATACAGCAGTTAAATAAATAAAGCAAGAAATTAATAAACTGCGGTGTTCAATATGTTTTAATGTTCAGTTCCTTCCTCAGATTATAGCTCCTTAGCAAGCAGCTTGTTGCTACATCAGAGTAACGAGCTCCGCCCACTCGCTGCTCAGCCGGCAATTCGTTCTCCAGCTCCTCACAGAACAACTGACAGGTTGGGAATTCAGTGTCGCCTCGTCTTCAGAGTCGGACCAAATCGGCTGTCGGTCAAATGTGATCTTAACAGTGTCCGTTTTCTTTTTGGGGCAAAGTAAAAAGTAAAAACGTTTAAATGGCTGTCCAACTTGTTGCTTAGCAACAGCATCTCAGTGGAGTGAAACCCCTGATGTTATGGTGAAATATCAGTACCATTAGAAAGTCTCTCAACCATCAGCTTGTGTGGCTGGAACTGTTGTATAATGTTTGATAAAAACTCATCGGATAAGATATTACAGAGATGGTGGTGAATAATGAGGAGGCGGAGCTGAAGATGTATCTGTTTATTAGTAGGAATATCGTTAGCGCGCTCAGCCAAAGAGTTTGGGAAATGAAACTGAAACTGTAGAGCGGCAAGTGATAAACAGCACAGAGCACTGATACAATATTCCTAAGTTTCAGTTTATCTCGCTTTAGTTTTATTTGACCATTTTACCTCAGTAACAGTAACGTTAGAGGACATACGCTTGTCCTAACAACTGACGTAACCCTACATAAATGTTTCTAAATGTTTATTCCACAGACATCATCCGCTATAAAGGTTACGTTTGCCAAATTTGATCAAAGTCAGCTAAAGTAGCCTTTATGAAAAAAATGACACCTGATGGAATAAGTATTTATGAACAGTTATGTAGGGCTATGTCAGTTGTTAGGACAAGCTTATGTAGCTGTCATGTAGCCTTATGAACAGCACCCTACAGTAAAGTGTTACCAGAGTTCCTAATTTGAGAAGATGCTGTACGATGAGAAGATTCTTAAATCGAGATAAGATGTGCTTCTGAATTTGTTCAATCTTATGTCGGATCTTAAGTTAGGAAGGTTCTGTAAGACGGCCCCGGATTCCTAAACGGCTCTTAATCATGGAGCACCATGTTTTCCTCACTGTGATTTGAATATGAAAGTTTAATGGAGCATGTAAACAGTGTTTAAGCTCCAAAGCATACAGTCCATATATGTATACTAAGCAGGAAAACAGCCTGTATCGATGTGGTTGTGTTTGCATGGTCAGCCCTGTGACTGTATTCAGTAACTCCTCTAAACGGCACTACTGTGAATGGCTTTTAATAACAGCCCTTATCATTTCAGATCACTGTAGGCCAAAGCTGCAGCAAATTCATTTCAGTAGAAACGACCTGATTTCTAAGTATTAATCCTTGTGTTTATTTTTGGGTTTTCAGGCAAAAGAAATTTTATCGAAGGAGTCCAATGTTCAGGAGGTGCGCTGCCCCGTCACAGTGTGCGGAGATGTCCACGGCCAGTTCCACGACCTCATGGAGCTCTTTAAGATCGGTGGAAAATCACCAGATACCAACTATCTCTTCATGGGAGACTACGTGGACCGAGGCTATTACTCTGTAGAGACGGTCACACTTCTAGTGTCTTTAAAGGTAAAGAGGTCTTTTTTAAGGAGAGTGAAACTCGTCTACATCCTCACACTTCAAGACGTTGTGTAGATACAGCTTCCACAACATTTAGGTTATAATCCATTTTTACAGGACCATTTCTATTTATGTCTCTTTAACCTCTTATTCACCAGGGTGTATTTTGGTTTGTCAATCTGAATTTACGTGACCAAATTCAGCAAATTATTCAGTAACTGCATTAAATAAATGTAAATTTTTATTTTATTTTATTTTTTTGTTAAAAGCTCCCCTCAAATGAACAGAACATGTGTTTTATGATCTACTCATGTTGCTTTATGCTTATAATTTACTGCTGAAAGCCAAAAATCTCAGACGCTCTTTGTGTTATTTTATAAAAGTAATGTTTCCAGAGCAGATCACTGAAGAGACGCCCTCTGTTTATAGTTTAGAGCCCATAGTATATATAGTTCAGCTTCTTTTATTATGAGGGTTTAAAATCACATCACCGTCTAGCTTCTGAATGGAGCTTATGAAATTTGAAAGCTATGAAGAAGATGACGAAGTGCGTTTTGGAACCAGTGGTGGTCCCAAGGAGTTAAAATGGTTAAACAGGCTGTTTCTATTACTCTGCCTTTAAGACTGTGTACTGAGAAGCTCCTTTCTGTTTGGCTGCCCTGTATTACGTCTCTTTCATAAAGCAGCCCAGAAGTTAGTTAAATGTTGTCAACAAGGAACAAACAGAAAATGTAAGTTTAATGTATTGGAAGAAAAAGAAATATAAAATATACCATATATTTTTATTATTTATTTATTTATTTAGCTAGCTAGCACATTTCTGTCTTATTTTTCCCCTCCAATATGTCAAATTCAGCAAATGAACAGTAAGTTCACTGTTCTCTGTGGAGGATTATTCAACAAAACATGTCATTTGACCAGAGGCGCCCACACTTGTTCATGTGACTGTAAATGATATGTTTACTTACTACATCAATTTTATTGGAAAACAAATGAGGAAAATTCCGTTTTCCCATGTTATGGGCCTTTTAACACGCAGTCAAGAGATCCTAGCTGAGAAATTTCTGAATCATATAAATGTAATAGACTTCATTTCCGTTCATTTCTTTATTCCTCAGGTTCGTTACAGAGAGAGAATCACCATCCTCAGAGGGAATCACGAGAGCAGGCAGATCACACAGGTGTACGGCTTCTACGACGAGTGTCTGAGAAAATATGGCAACGCAAACGTGTGGAAATACTTCACAGACCTTTTCGACTACCTTCCCCTCACAGCACTGGTGGACACACAGGTAACCTGCTACATGAGCACCTGCGCCTAGAGCTGGTATATGAAATGCGGCTTTCTGCCATCGGAAGAAACCCCTGATTGTTGGTTTTCAGTTTTTGCCATAATTTGAAAATGCCTGTTACTCTTTACATTATGTCTAAAGTTTATGATGAATGGACCAAAAGAAACATCCCGAAATGACGTGGGGAAAAAAATCTGGTTCCATTGACTTGCATTGAAATGAAAGCTTTCTCCTCTAAAATCACCGTTTTGGAGATACAATTTTTTGTTCTGACAACAGCAAGATGTTTAAGCATGAGTGTCTTCAGATTTTGACATTAGATTCAGTATTTTTTTGTGTGTGTGTGTGTGTGTGTGTGTGTGTGTGTGTGTGTGTGTGTGTGTGTATTTTTTGGAATGTGATGCTTTAGGAAAACTCCAAACCATGAGCACAAAATCACTCTCTCTCTCTGTTCCTGTAGATATTCTGTCTCCATGGAGGACTTTCTCCATCCATAGACACGCTGGACCACATTCGAGCACTGGACCGCATTCAGGAGGTCCCACATGAGGTCAGCATCATCTCTGGGTTCTGTAACCCTCACAAAGCTACGATCAGATATTTACAAAGTTGTACTGTTGGTGAAAGCCCAAGCGAAGCGGTGATTACATCTCCTGTTACATTTTTTCATTTTCTGACCCTCTGAGTTACAGCACTGAAGGTAGGGTGGACCATATGGCAAAATATATAGAGGAGATTAAGATACGCAGCACTTACCACAGTATTTTGACACACAGATGCAGCTCAGTAGTAGAGCTGCATTTAAAAACAGCCATTAAAACTCTATATAATGAATATAGACTGCATTAACCCAATAACTACATTAAACCAACAAGTAATTTTGCTCATTTTTTAAGAAGCAGTCAGCTGGTTAGTGTTCCTTAGGTAGGGATTATATCCACAAACTGCCCAGAAAAGCACACTGTTTATCACGATAACACGATTTGTCACAAAAATGATGAAGTACTGTCATATTTTCTGCCTCTGATTGGTGCTTTGATTCCTCTGTTAACAAGCAGCGCAGATAAGAACGTGACTGTTGCATGACTTATGATTTGAAATTTAGAAAACCCACCCCCTCTAAATAAAACACACCAATAGACTATAGATTAAAATATGGATTTAATAATTCATCACTTTAATTAATTGTATTAATTAAATGTAATTAAACATTTAATTACACATGTTTAACAAATGTTATTAAGTTATAAAACATAAAAATATAATTATATAACATTGTTTTAACACGACAGTGTAATACTACTGCTAACAATAATAATAGTATTCTGTTGTATATAATAAATTGCATTAGATTAGTGTTTTGATTCTATTAGGTCACCACCACAGTGTTCAGTTATTTATTTTAGAAATAAAAAGTCATAACTAAGGTAGAGGGCCACTCAAATAAAAGGATTTTTGTGTAATGTTTGGATTTTAATACGTTTAAGCATTAATACATAATTCAGTTCATGCGTATGGCAGGTAACTTTTGCAAGAGCTTCTGCACAAAGTATGGCTTTACAGTGGGCCTCTATGATCATCTATCCAGACAAAAGCGTTCTGATTGGTTGTGAAATGCTGGTTGCTGTGTTCTAATGTCCAGCTGTGATTGGCAGGGTCCTATGTGTGACCTGCTCTGGTCAGACCCCGACGACCGCGGTGGCTGGGGAATTTCCCCCAGAGGGGCCGGCTACACCTTCGGCCAGGACATCTCCGAGACTTTCAACCACGCCAACTGCCTGACCCTGGTTTCCAGAGCACACCAGTTAGTGATGGAGGTAACAGAGAAGGACTCGGAACAAATGTTTAAAGAATCAAATCAAACGTATGCAACTTCCCTCCTACCTCAAACATAGTCGCTCAGTCGAGATGCGTTTAATGTAGGAAGTTTGTTTCTTCAGTTCTGGACTGGAGATACAAGTCCAATATAACAGGAGTTTATGAAACCCATGTTTCATCCCTACACTAGAAAACTTCAGACACCAAGCACATCTGGACTGATTGACTATGGCGAAGGTCAGGGGGAAATTGTGCGCTTTTGATTGGGCCTGACATTTTGGTCAGAACTGACCAAATCTGGCACAAACCAGACCATCAGATTTCTTTACAGTGTGGTGGCAGGAACCAGACGTCACAGTGTCTGCAACACAAATACAGACAAAACCACCAGTGAACCAACACGAGTCTTCTGAGTTTTATGTGATGTTGATGACAGTAAAATAGCGGTACATTTAAAATTGTCCTTGGGGGATTATTTTGCCTTGTAACAACTTGCATGTACCACCATGAGTGGATTTGAAAAATACGTTCTAGGCCTGAACCTACAAAACAGACATCAGGCAGTGAATTCATAACCACTTCATGTAATAACTTTCTGTGGGGGAACTTTTAGAGGGGGACTTCTGGTTCCTGCCGCCTCCACTGTGAACAATTCTGAGTCTATGTTTCTCTAGATCAGAGCATTTCACACCAAACCACTCTGAATGTCTCTGTTTGCATCTTAACGATGTAATCAGGCCAGATTTTTTAAAAATTAGTTTTATGTTCTGGCCATTGAAAACAAAAACAGGTGTGCAGCGCTCTGATAATTCACAGTCCATATGAACAAATGAATATGATGAGCTTATTCATGATTATAAATGCGAGTCAAACTGTGTTATTAAATGCTGTTATTACTCTGTAGTAAATGTGATCAATAATGTGTCTTTTTTAGGGCTACAATTGGTGTCATGAGAGGAACGTAGTCACCATCTTCAGTGCTCCAAATTACTGCTATCGCTGTGGAAATCAGGCGGCTATTATGGAGCTCGATGACACGCTGAAGTATTCATTGTGAGTATAAAGGCCTAAAGGCCTGAGGCGGATTTACTGGTGTTTTGTGCACCTTGTTCTGGTACTAAAATGGGGCAGCAGATCTTTAGTGTCTGTATTTAGATCAAAGAGGCGGTCGCTGCCTTTTCACCTCATTGCATATGCATTTATAGGAGCTTCCCTCTGAAAGCCCAGAAGACTGGGAGGAGGTTATTATAAGGAAGCACTTATTCTGGTAGTAAACACTGACTGTGAAACACGTCATCCCACACATTTATTATTTTCAGCTTGAGGAAAAAAACCATTTCGCGAACTCTCGCCGCGTCATATTATTCTTAATAAAATGAATGATTAAATGTGGCATTTCCTGATATCAGAGTGTCTTAACCTCTTCATGTTCTTCATAACGTTCCTATTTCATAAGCTACATTCAGAAGCTGGGCGTCGTATGAGGCTGTAACTGTCCTATTCGCAGTCAAATGGATGGTGATGTCGTTTTAAACCCTTATAATAAAAGAAGCTGAACTTTTTTTTTTCTTCTTCATTCCCATTTATCCACAAATCTGGGCTATAAATTATAAACAGATGGCGTCTCTTCAGTGATCTGCTCTGGAAAAATTATTATTATAAAAAAATCCAAAGAGCGTCTGAGATTTTTGGCTTTCAGCGGTAAATTATAAGCATAGGGCAATATGTGTGATCATTAAACACATGTTCGGTTCATTTGAGCGGAGCTTTTAGAAAATGAATAAATAAAACTAAGATTTGTGTTTATTTCATGCAGTTACTGAATAATTTGCCTTACGATTTGGTCACGTAAATTCAGATGGACAAACCAGAACATACCCTGGTTAATAAGAGGTTAAGAGCAGATTTTGTCTAACTAATGATTTGACCGTTTTCTTTCACATACTCTTGTGAAACTCTTTGACTCTGTAATCCTCTGCATCACTAGCTTCTCAGTACGTGTTGACGTTGCGGTTTCGGTTACAGAAATGTCACCACCATGGCTGAAAGGACACCTCCAACAAGAGACAAAATCACGCAGTTCTCAGTAGAACAGGAAGCTCTCAGCGAAATTAATCAGGGATTTTACAGTAATGAGTTATTAGTCATTATTTTGGCCCACCTAGTCAAACTCATGAGTTACAGTTGGAACCAGAATCTATGAAGAGCATACACTTTGGCTGTGTCCCAAACCACATATGTATACGCTTTCTCTACTACACTACTGAGAACACTTCAAATAGTGTTTTTATTTACCTTCCATACAAGAAGCGTGTGAGTTATATTGTGCTGCTCGTATGTCAATTGCGAAGTTGCTCCGGTCGGTGTTCATTTGCATGGATGATGGCAGAAAAGCCACCCCCGTCAGCACAAAGTGACGGCAGGCTGTCAGCATGTAGTGCCTCTCTTAGTAAATCTGCCCTACAGTCTCTTCTGGCTTTTCATTCTACAGCTTTTGTCATTTTTAACCCATTTTTAATGATTTTCATACCTTAATCTAATGCATGCAAGTTCAGAAAGATAGTAAATGTATGGCAACTTGCTGTATGTGTTTACTGCCAAAGCCAGAGAAGACAATGAAAGCACAGCGCATTAGAGATGATGCATATATAGTCAAAGTCAGTTTAAGAGGAGCCTGTCCACTTCCGTGTTCTTCAGTTATACACTCCTTATCAAAAACAAAGATTTGCACCCAGAAGGAATCAACAGACAAGAATGAAACTTGGTGGGTAGGTTTGACATTGCAAGACATGAATAATTCAAGTTTCACGCTCAGCCGTGCGTGTGACATAAGCAAGGACAGGCCTTATCGCTCTACCTGACTACATAAGGCCATCCCAATATGCGTGCTTCAGATTCTGAGACGGGCGGTTGGGTCGGTGCATCCTTTGCAAGTGAAGTCTGCCTCGGAGAAGAGTTCAAAAGCAATTTGAGAGGGGCCCTGGGAAGAAGGACGGTCTTATCAACGTATTACATGGCATACCAGTCATGCGGGTATTACCATAACACGCTGTTGGCGGCAGTGGGTAGAAGAAGGCATGCGACATTGTCATGAAGGATCTGGGAGACCTACATAAACCACGGACAGGGAGAACTGGCAGTTGTCGTGACCCAACAGCCACGATTGCGGACATTCAGCGAGGAGTGATGTCCTCTGTGAGTCATCCTGTTGGTGCTAGCACCATTGGCAGACGGCTGGCGACTGAGGTGCCCTTGAGCAAGGCACCCAACCCCCGACTGCTCCCCAGGAGCTGTGGATAGGGCTGCCCTGGGCAAGTGTGCTCACTGCCCCTAGTGTGTGTGTGATGTTTCACTGCACGGAGGGGTTAAATGCGGAGGTCCCATTGTGGGACTAATAAGGGTAGAGAAGGATCATATGACCATGTGTGATACAAACATCCAGGTCTGTAGAAATTACAGCACAAACCTTGGGCTCCTGTAGGTCTGATGTGTTGTGAAATGCCTTTAGATGAAACGTTTTGTTTGCTTTGTTTTTCATATTTACCTCTAAATTGATACGTTTTTTGGAACTGTCTCTGTTTCTCTAGTCTGCAGTTCGACCCTGCGCCAAGAAGAGGGGAACCACACGTCACCCGCCGCACCCCAGACTACTTCCTGTGAAGTTTCTGTGCCTGATCAAAGTGAACATGTTCCACAGCGCCATCTAGCTCACTGACTGAAGAGCTGACGAAAGAAAAGAGCTTTCATTTCAATAGTGGGTTGAATTCCTAAATTTGTCCATGGACCAAAGCGTGTGCCATCACCTAAACAAGCGATGAAGGGTGGTCGGGAGGGTTCAGGTCTTCACACGTGTACAGTTATTAAGAATTATTTCATTGATGTCAGAACTTCACACTTCACCCACCCATGCAGCTTAGTTGGTTTATCTGTGTTACTTTACTTTAAAACGTTCTCTCTGGTTCGTGTACAGTAGGCGCTTTGGGCTGGACGCTATTGACATTGTGCTGAATAAAACAAACTTGCCATGCATAGAATCATCTCCAGTTAGCACAACCGTACATACCTAACGTCATCTGATTCATCTCAGACTTACCGAGATTCCTTTTCTGTTTGCTGTTTTAAAGGGAAGGCGTGATAATGAGAGGTACTGTCCTGCACTTTTCTGGTATAGTCTCTGTCAGTGTTATTAGACTAGAGAACGGCTCAGTGTGGTTTCGTTTTACCTGCTAATTTGTAAAACCAAGCACTTACTTACTTTTAACTGAGGTAACCACAAGCTAGGCCCCTTTTGCTACAACAGTGTAAAATGTAAAACCTGTTTTTAAGGCTGAAGGTCCGAGATAAAAGCTGTTTTTAAGTGAGACGACTGCAAGAAATCTCTCTCTTCTGTGTTCGTGTGTTTCTGTGCGCATGTGTGTTGTGACCTTAATAAGGGAAGATTTTATTGCCTTGTTCAGTTCTCACCACAACCAAACTCGGCGGGTTTAATTCAAAGGGGAATTCCACCCATTTTGACAAATTCTGAACAATTCAAGCGTTTAGATGTGAGTTATTTTGTGTAGTTTGAAGAAAAAAAAGCAAGTACTTAAAAAAAGTACACTTTAGGCCAAAACCATCATAAAAATCATGCATCAGGCATCAGACAGCGGATCCGAATGGTTATGTGTAATAATTTTCAGTAAGAGAACTTTTAGAGCCATTAAACTCTTAAGGAGGTGCTGATGGGGTTGCGATGTCCACAATGCAAATATAGCCCGTTCATTTAATATTCAAACCCACCAGTGAACCTACACTTCTGAGTTTTATACGTAATGTGAATGATGGTAACCATTCTTTAGGGACTGTTTTGCCTTACAAACACAGTGTCTCAGGCATCAGGCAGTTTATCACTGTATAAATCGACTTTGTGATGTAGCTTCAGGAGGCATTTAACTCTTCAGATGACCGGTTCCTATCATCACCACTGTGCATCATTAAGCTTCTCTTCAACAGGGCGTCTCACAGCAAACCACTCTGATTGACATTGTTTACATACGAGTGAATTAATTTGGTACCGTTCTGCGTGGGGGCACGGCTCCAGTCCTGGAGGGAGGGACAGTGTCCAGTACAGCCTGTTGATTTCTGTGCTCAGATACACCGGATTCAAATTGACTCATTGCCAGGTTTAGTGGGTTTGTTTGAGCAGGGGAACCACCAAACTGTGCTGGACCCCAGCCCCCCAGGTCTTGGAGTTCTGCATCCCTGTTAAACAGGCTGGTGTAATTTGTCAGTTTACCCTCCATCCAGAAGATGGCGCCTTTTTACAGTTTTGCAAAATAATGAGGGCCTGGTTGGAATAACACCACAGGAGCACACAATGATTCCTCTTTACAGCAGGTATTCCCATCCTAATATGCTATGCAGATATTTTGGGAGTGTTTAGGTTACCCTGACACTAGATGTAGGAACATTGCTGTGGGAATTTGGTTGCATTCAGCCATGACAGCATTGGTGAGGTCAGGCACTGACGTACGATGATCAGTTCTGGATCAGTCCAACTCATCACAAAGGTGCTGGATGGAGCACATCTCTCCAGAGACGACAGCCCCGCTGCTCAACAGCTCCGTGATTGGGGCTTTATACCCCTCTAGCCACCCCTTAGTCATATACATGCACTGCATGGCAACATTTTGGAGGCAACTTGTTTTCCTTCTGAGTGCTGATGTGACATCACAAGGGTGTAAGATGAGTAGGTTTCGGCAAGCTTAAAAATATAGCTCAAATATTTATGTGTGATGTGGTTTTGCTTAACATAAGCCTTTATTTTCAGTATGTTTAATATGGATTCTGGCAAAATCGTTGCCTTTAGTATGTTATTTGTCATGTTATGTAATGTTCTGTAGCACAGTATTGCATCCCTCAGCCTCATCAGTCAGACAGAATTCATGAATTACTGTGTTTTGTTTTTGTTTTGTTTTTTTCATTCAGCATTCAACATGCTCAGACTACAATACCCAGCATGCATTGCTCAAATACCACATACAACCTTTGGGAATCCTCTCCATGGTGATAAAGAAATAATGACTGCTATTGTAGCCCCTGATAAACACAGACATGCTACTGAGCCTCCTAACAGTCAGCTAAAAAAAGACATTTCAAACAGCCCACGCTTAAAGGGGAACTGTTGTTACGAACAAGATGTTATCTCAAGATGAAAAACTCTGTGTTTTGGTATTGACATGAAAACATGGGGCAGCATTTTTCAAACAATTTTAAATTAAAAACTTAAATCTTTTGACTTCCCTTTAAAATAAATCAAAGAGATCTATTAACATTGAAAACAAATATATTGTGGCTTATTTGTTCACAGTGGAGATGATCGGAACCAGAGGTCTGAAGTGTTAACTCCCTCACAGTAAATTACTACATGAAGTTATTGTCAATAGTTTTGAGATCTAGAGTAAGAGACCCTTATTAGTCCCACAATGGGGAGCCCTGTCCACAGCACCTGGGTAGCAGTTAGGGGTTAGGTGTCTTGCTCAAGGGCACCTCAGTCACATACTGTAGGCTCAGGGGATCGAACCGGCGACCTTCCAGTCACAAGGCTGGCTCCCTAACCTCCAGTTCAAGATATACACTATTTCCAAAAGTATTCGCTCGTCTGAATGAACTTGACATGCCATTCTTAATCCATAGGGTTTAATATGATGTCGGCCCACCCTTTGCAGCTATAAGAGCTTCAACTCTTCTGGGAAGGCTTTCCACAAGGGTTAGGAGTGTGTTCATGGGAATTTTTGACCGTTCTTCCAGAAGCACATTTGAGAAAAAGAGAGAAAAAAAAAGTGGGGCAGTCATGGGTTGGAGGGAGGTTAGGGAACTGGCACCTGTGACCGGAAGGTCAATAAAATGGTTATATTGGTGTTGTAGACATTGTGATATCTGGTTCCTATCAGCACCATTGTGAAGACATCTAAGTCTGTACGTTTGTCTACAGTGAACCATTTCACACCAAACTACTCCGAATGACTTTGTTTACATTTCAACAGTGGAATTATTTCAATTTTAAAGCTTGAACAAGAGGGGTCTTTCCTAGTTTATTAAACCAGGAAATCTCATAAAGACAACTGCGTTACCACGAAGGTGAGTAGTCACAAAAGGTGAGTAGACGTTTCAATTTATTACATTTTTAAAGCTAAAAATCCCCAAACTCTGAAAGAACTAATAGCTAACAACTACTGCACCCGCCCGCTCCATCTGGACTGGAGGTTTGGTTTTCGGATATCGTGTTACTGCAGATGTATTCGTGGATTCTTTGCTCAGAGGTGCTGCAGGTGAAACTCCAACTATGTTACCAAGGGCTAGTGCTGAATAAGGGGGAGGATAAAAATAACCTCCAGGGAAAACCGCAACATAATGCAGGCTGAAGGAAAGGCCAGGAAAGGTGAGCTTAATTACAGTATAACGGAAGTATCAGTGTTCCTCCGCTCCCACGCACACACACGCTGTACAGTACACACCAGCATGGCACACACCAGGACCAGATGGAGAGCAGCTGACTCAGCAATACGATAGAGGAGAAAGAGGAGCAGAAGGGATTGGTAAATTATCAGCAAACAATGACTAAGGCCAACAAATGTTATGTTATACACGGTATAATGTCCAAAAGTCTGTGGACACCTGCTTGTCCAGAGTTTCTTCTGAAATGAAGGGTATTAATAGGGAGTTTGTTCCTCCTTTACTGCAGTAACAGCCTCTACTCTTCTGGGAAGGATTTACACTCTGAGTTGGAACATCGCTGTGAGGATTTGATTGCATTCAGCGAAAAGAGCAATCATAAGGTCAGGTACTGATTGGATGATCGGTTCAACTCATCACAAAGGTACTGGATGGAGCTCCGTCACTTCAGAGAACACCGCTCCACAGCCTAATGCTGGGGGATTTATACCCCTCTCGCCAGGACTTGGCCTTGGACATGGTGAGGTTAGGCTCATGTAGGGCTGATCCAGAGCTTCCATTCTATTGATCATTGCTTTTCTATGGAGATTATACAAGCTGTGTGGCATTGAATGCACCTTAAAGCAGCTTTTTATTCATTACAAAGCCTATACTTCACAATGTGAAGGTATACAGTACTGTGCAAAGTCTGAGAAAATGCTAAGTAAAGTCATTTATCTGGGCAGTAAACATTTATTTAAAAAAAAAAAACTACAAAAACATTAAAATATTATAAATGCACATAAAAATACATTGTGATTTGATGTGTTTAAATGTCAGCTGAACCATTTCAAAGCTGTCTTTAAAACATCCTGCATTTACAGCTACCATCCAAGACCTAGTTTGGTTAACCCCTTAAATGTCCAGGGCCCACTGGCAGGCCCAAAGCGTTATTACACACTTCTGTCATCTAAGAATAGCTCAGCCAGTTTGCACTGAAGTCCCTGTAGTTGCTGAATATTAAGCCTTAGTGTGTAAGAAGCCTGGGGTTTTAAGGGTTTAAAGGGATAGTTTGGTGCAGGTGCAGACTGAATAATTTCCTGCTGGTCTGGACGGCTAATTACCACGATATGTTATTAAAGAAATCAAATCTACAGATTAATCTAGCTTAATCTGTGTCTGAGCATTATAACAGAGCAAATTAGGTGAAAATCGGTTGAGTTATAAGGAAATTGTGGCTGATTTAATCCAGAGACTCATCGTCTCTCAGTGCAAGGGAGTTTGTTCACAAGTGCATCTTGACCTCTCCAACATGGCGGACGCCCAGACGTATCGTCTCAGATAGAGAACAACAGGCAACACGGCATCTGGGTTAATATATTTATGAATCCAACACTTCGTATTCATGTCCGTAATGCAGACAGTAGATCCTAAATTTTTTTAATTTGTATTTGTTTTTTTTAAAGGTATAAACTTATATCTTCAGTTAAAAATTCAAGATGAACAGTTATTTATAAAAAGAAACAACAGAACGGTGAATGTACTGTGTAGCATCCATATATCTGCATAGCATGCATGTACATGATGTACAGCTAAATGGTGGGACAACACCTGTTGTCCAACTGCCCACAGTGTTCAGCTACAGGGTACAGCCTACACAACCTTCATCATGAACGTGAACGTGGTTTGAACAGGTTAAAAGAAGTTTTGGGAATAGGGATTTTACAGGAAATGATTTCGGTGACTATTGACTTCTAGTGTGTTGTTAGCATTAGCATCATAGGTCCAGCTGGACAATAAATATGTCTTGGTTATCCTTGGTTTTATATATATATATATATATATATATATATATAAGGTATATAATGTGTACAGTGCTGAGCAAAACTTGCAGGCATCTGAGAAGATGCACTATTGGCAAAGTTTTCACTCCCCCATCCAAATCATTGAATTCAGGTGTTCCCATCACTTCCATGGCCACAGGTGTATAAAGCCGAGCCCCTAGGCCTGCAGACTGCTTCTACAGACATTAGTGAAAGAATGGGTCGCTCTCAGGAGCTCAGTGAATTCCAGCGTGGTACCGTGATCGGACGCCACCTGTGCAGCAAGTCCAGTCGTGAAATTTCCTCACTACTAAATATTCCACAGTCAACTGTCAGTGGGATTATAACAAAGTGGAAGTGTTTGGGAACGACAGCGGCTCAGCCACGAAGTGGTCGGTCACGTAAAATGACAGAGTCGGGTCAGCGGATGCTGAGGGGCATAGTGCACAGAGGTCACCAACTTTCTGCAGAGTCAATCACTACAGACCTCCAAACTTCATGTGGCCTTCAGATCAGCTCAAGAATAGCGTAGAGAGCTTCATGGAATGGGTTTCCATGGCGTTCACAAACAGACAAATAAACAGTACATTGAGTTGGTTGTGATAGTGTAACCATTTCCAAAGCTCTTTGAGGAAGTCCAGTATTTACAGTTACTATGCAACATCCACTTTATCTAATCATTCCTACATTAAATTAAATCAGTGCTGCTGATGGAATTAAACTCGATGACTGGAACGCAGTGAGAAGTCAGGAACAAAGCCTGCGTTCTTCTGTGTTTTCTTCTATCCAACATATTCAGAACTTCTTAAAAATGAAGCAAATGTTATGTTATACTGTATTTCTGTTTATTTCTATTCTAATATAATACAGTGTTTATACTGGACTGATAAAAACACACTTGGTGCCTTTGGTTCAATAGTGTAATTCTGAGGTGTGAACTTTCATACAATTTGATGTATAAAACAGGATGATTGTATTATGTTGTTCAGTGTCCTCTGTGACTGAGAAGAAAAATGACGTTTGCAGAGTGAAAGACAATCTTCCAGATGGCTTTAATGACGTTGCCTGTGTGTGTGTGTGTGTGTGTGTGTGTGTGTGTGTGTGTGTGTGTGTGTGTGTGTGTGTGTGTGTGTGTGAGAGAGAGAGACAGAGAGACAGAGAGAGAGAGACAGAGAGAGAGAGAGAGAGTTTTATATTCACTTATTATATAAAGACTCTTAAACAACAAAAGCCTTACTGAGACCCCTCAAATCCACACTTTCCCTCTCTCTCTCTCTCTCTCTCTCTCTCTCTCTCTCCCTCTCCCTCTCTGTTGCTGTTAATTCTCAAAATGAATTCCAAGCTGTCATTAGGTTGAAAGAGAGAGCAAAAACATTAGGTGTGACCAAATCAACTATTTGGTACATTCTTCAAAAGAAAGAACTCACGGCGAAAACAACTGTGATGGATGACAGGAGAATACTAGGTAACAATTTAAGTGGAGTGGTCTTTTGTAGATGAGTAAGAAACACTTAACATTATCAGTTACAGATCAACAGCATATCAGTGAAGTATCAGTAGTGAAGCATCTGAATCTGATCTGAATCTGAAGTAAATATCTTGCAGATGTTCTGTTGATACATTACTCACTTTAAGTAGATGTACTGTTAATATGTTACTTCCATTACGCAAAACCTAACCTTACCAACCTTGACCCTGATCCTAACGCTGCACTCCATTCCTCCCTCGTCTTTTATCTTCAACTATCCTGACCACCCTTCCCCATCCTGGCTCATTTTCTTCCCTCTCTCTGGACACAGCTACAGGTATTTTCCTTTTTTCACTCTCATCTTCAATTAATCTTCTGTGTCCTCTTTCCTCTAGGCCAGCAAAGTCCTCCCCACCTGAACCCTGGCTGACAGGTGTCCTGTGCAACAACCAGCAAGAGTTAAGAAAGGCTGAGAGATGGTGGAGGAAATCCCAGCTTGACTCAGATCTTCACTCCTACCAATCTCTCCTTTCTAAGTACTCACTTGACGTTGAAAGAAAAAAGTCCAGGACTCCAACCCGCCTGGCCTCAAACCGGCACACCCAACAGAAACTGCCCTTATAGCAGTGACTCAGAAGCTCCATTTAGCAAGATCAGTCTGCAGCAAGAACTGTCATGGTCAACCTTACAGGCCTGCTTGATGTCCTCACCAACCTTGGTATCACTGGCTCTGCATAGAAGTGGTTCAAGTCCTCTCTGAAGGGTCATTCTCATCAGGTAACATGGAGAGGGTCCACATCTTCTCCATGCAGGCTCTCTACTGGCGTCCCACAAGGCTCGGTGCTGGGTCCTCTTCTTTTTTCACTATACACTCGTTCTTTTGGTGATTTAATATCCTCTTATTGCTTCTCTTACCACTGATTTGCTGATGACATTCAACTAATGCTTTTCTTTCCACCTTCTGACACACAGGTTTCCAGTCGGACCTGGGCATGTCTGACTGACATCTCTTCATGGGTGGCAGCTTACCACCTGAGCTTCCACCTGAGCTGCTGTTCATCCCTGCAGCTCCAGGTCCTCATCATGATCGAGCCTTCTCAACTGAGAACTCTCTGATTGTTCTCTTAGATGCAAGAAGTCTTGGCGTGATTCTGGATGGCCAGTTATCGTTCTCGGCTCATATTGCAAACCTAACTCGGTCATGCAGGTTTCTCCTGTACAACATCCGGAGGTTCTGACCCTTTCTCACTCAGGAACCCTCCCAGGTGCTCGTTCAATGTCTTGTCATCTTAAGGCTTGACTACTGCCACTCGCTCTTGGCTGGTCTTCCTATGGGGCCATCAAGCCTCCGCAGCTCATCCAGAATGCAGCAGCTTGGCTCATCTCCAATCGTCCTCAGTTCAGACATGTCACCCCACTGCTGCGCTCCCTTCACTGGCTTTCTGTAGCTTCATGCATCAGATTTAAAACCCTGATACTTGCCTACAAAGCCGAAAATGGACCAGCCCCTCCTGACCTGATGGCAATGATCAGAACTTGAACTGTACCTCAAGCTCTTCGAGCTTCAAGTGCAGCTCGGCTTGACCCACCATCCTTCAAGATGCATGGAAGACAAGCATCAAGACTTTTCGCTGTCCTGGAGCCCAGGTGGTGGAACGAACTCCCACTGACTGTCCGAACAGCAGAATCTCTTGCGATGGTCAAATGCAGACTGAAGACTCATCTCTCTATACAGCACTTAAATGAGCACTGGCTTAAGTTCTCATTGTATTGTACTGCACTTATTGAAATGTATTGCACTGCGCTGTCTTTAACTCTGTTCCTTTTTCTTCAGGTATTAACATGGACTTTGGTTTCTTGCAGTTTCTGAGCTCAGGACTGGATTTTTCTCCAACCTATTTGTAACTAGCAAAGACACTTTCTCTAGGTAGACAAAGCACTTTTTGTAAGTCGCTCTGGATAAGAGTGTCTCCTAAAGGCTGTAAATGTAAATATAACCTTAACCTCAACCCCAAACCTAATCCTAACCCTCAGCCTGGCCCTAATCCTAACCCTAACCTTAACCTTAACCTCACCCCAAAACCTAAATACCTTCAAATTAAACCTGAAAGTCAATAACTAACCATATAATATCTTACTTTACACCAGTGTACAAGATTTTCTGTTTCTGAATCATCACAAAACAAACCAACAGCTCTGGCTTTCAGAGGTCATTATCCGAAACTCTATACCGTGTGCTCACATGAATAGTCACGCAGACAGGAGACGTGACTTAAAGCAGAGAAACGTCACAGAATCCACAGATGCACCACCTAAAGAAACAGAATACTCTTTTAAAAAGGCTTCTTGAATGGACCTTAATGAATTAGATGGGTTTTGAATTAGTCTAGTTAGTCTGTAACGTTTCCTCTAGAACATTATCTTATCAGCCAGATAGAGAGAGAATTTTACTTAATAAAATGGCCTAAAACAAATAAAAGATTCTGAGAATAAGCTAGATAACCTTAGAATAAGTGCACAACCGTCTCAAAATGGGAAATATTAGATATATCAACTAGAATTAAGATCATTTTACTTGGCAAGATAACATTTTGCAGTGCAGGGCACATTTTGGCCTCTTTGAAGGCAAAAATAGCCATTACATGTGGGTAGCAACCACTTTCTGCTTTCCTCTTCTTTTAATACGGCCTGACAACTGTGGCTTGTCAGTTTATTCCAGTTAGATTTAGAGTGCCAGAGAGATGCATTTGACTCTCCTTTTTCCCCCCTAAGTAAGTTTTAATGTTTAAATGGCTGCAGTCAGAATCCCAGTACACTGTCAAGCACTATTCAAGAAGCCCCTCCACTTATGAGTAAACGACTCGAACAGTGTAAAGTTTTTTCCTGCACACAAATGCGCTGGTAATGTAATGCAGTGTTTTACGAGGCACATTGAATGAAAAAGCTGCCATTCTTTCATTCTTTGCCCATTATGGAAATTTAATGTAGGCATACAAAATACATCACTGTAGAGCTCTGCTGAATGTTTTAAAGTGCATTAACTCAGAGAGCTTCACATCTGTAAGTGACTGAGTGTAAAGTGAAGCGAAGGCAAATTGCAGCTCTACATAATGCACTAATGCTGCGCTGGAGGATTTCTAATGGTGGTTAAATTCAGCTCCAAAATGGACTAAAACTTCAAACTTCAAACTTAAAAGACTACACTGGTACTCACTGACCTCCACACACATACACACTCAAAAAAGGTTATTCCTTACATTCGATTTTCTTTCTGGATTTTATTTTTACTGCAGTAATCATTTTGATGTCCGAGTTGGGTCTTGAGTCTCTGGGGTGTGAGTGTGTGTTGAGTCTTAAGTCTCACATCTCTGAGGTAAGAGTCTGAGTCAGGTATTGATTCTCTGAGGTGTGGATCTGAGTTGCTTAATGAGTCTGAGTTGTGAGTCTGAGTCACATATTGAGTCTCTGAACTGTGAGTCTGAGTTGCTTATTGAGTATCTGCGTTGTGAGCCTGAGTCAGGTATTGAGTCTCTGAAGTGTGAGTCTGAGTCAGGCTTTGAGTCTCTGAAGTGTGAGTCTGAGTTGCTTATTGAGTCTCTAAAGTGATTGTCTGAGTCGGGTATTGAGTCTCTTAAGTGTGAGTCTGAGTTGCTAACTGAGTCTCTAAGGTGATTGTCTGAGTCAGGTATTGAGTCTCTGAAGTGTGAATCTGAGTTGCTTATTGAGTCTGAGTTGTGAGTCTGAGTCACATATTGAGTCTCAGAAGTGTGAGTCTTAGGTTGCTTATTGAGTCTGAGTTGTGAGCCTGAGTCAGGCATTGAGTCTCTGAAGTGTGAGTCTGAGTTGCTAATTGAGTGTCTAAGGTGAGAGTCTGAATCAGGTAAGGATTCTCTGAACTGTGAGTCTGAGTTGCTTGTTGAGTCTGA